>NC_133770.1:265764812-266064812 GCF_003597395.2 Chelonoidis abingdonii | reverse complement strand
CTTCCCAGCCATAGCTCGGGGCTGCCATGGCACAGGAGAGAGAGGCACATCCATTGCATTAGAAAGGTAAGACTATTGATATTAAAATATGAGTTGTGTGCTTTTATTTGTAGAACAACAAATATTAATTATTATTAAGGGTTTTTTTAATATAATGGTTTTATCCAAAGCACTTTACAATAGTTAGCTAACAGTACAAACAATATTTGGAAAGATCATTGAGTGATCTGCCGAGACCCTCAGCACTTTTCAGGTGGTATGCAAAAAAGAAGGTTGAGAACCACTGACTTAAAGTATCTCTATTTTAGTCTATAAAAATAGTACAGTGGTGTGTTAGTAATAGCAGTTTAATTGTCTTTCTTTGTAAGGGGCCTGTTCTCACTGATGATTCAAGATAATGATTTCCATTAATGTTGGTGAGAATTATCTATGTCCATTAAAGATATGGAGGAATTGCACTCTAAGGCTAAATCCTCAAGTGTACCAAAGCGGTGCTTCGCATATCTGGGTGGAGAAGGGGGCAGCTGGGAAGTTGGGAGTCAATCCAGCCCTTAGCACAATTTAGAGCAGCCCAGGATTATTATAAAATATATTGGCTTGCAACATGTCCTTTGAAGCAGCTAAGTCAATAGAGATAACCAGAGCATGATGTTTTTCCTCCCTTCTTATAGCCGTTCTAAGTCCCCTTCTCACTACCAGCACAGAGCAAAGAGGATGTAACTAGGTCTAGCCCTGTTTATTCTCCAACTCTCTATAAATTAAAACATATAAATAAAAATATACAAATGTATTAGAGCAGGGACAACATATTATTCTATGTTTTATACATCAACATGTGAATTTGCAGGACTTTATGACAACAAAAGAATAACAAGAACAATAATAATCAACACCCTCTGGAAGTCCAGTATGATATCTCTACTATTTGTTTGCAAGCATTGTATGTATTTTAGCTTAAGAACATTTCCTTACATTTAAAATTATAAATTAAGTATTTAAGCAGGATCATCTGTCATCTCTCTTTATAATATATTTATACAAGGGAATGTAGTAAATTTTTGAAAACTATTTTAATGGCAAAATCTAACCTGTGATCTAATCCAGGGTCATAGCTGTTTTATTTGCTTTCCCACAAACGTTTCAATGACTAATTATTGTCTAAACTTGAATTATGGGGATGGAGTTTTATTCATGCAAATATGAGTCTATATGTATGAACAAGCAGAATCACATTTAATCATGCACTTTTGCACCAGAAAATAAGGATTTAATGCTGTTTTAAATCCTAATGTACTATGCTGCCATAGCTGTAAACACACACACATGCACAAACATACCGGTATTACATTTTTGTTTGAGAAAACAATGATTTTTTTATGCACACCCAGGTTTTATGGGTTTGTTAGTAAAGATGGTGGAGGAACATGTTTTAAGATCAGATACAGAAACTGCCTCTGCAGTAGAACTACATGTCCTTTTTACCACACCAGTCTCACATGTGTTCTGTATATACTACATAACAATGATCGAGGTCAATAACTGGTAAAAGTAGGTAAAAACTGACAGGCTAGTTTGACAAAAATAGAGACTAGCAGAGTCAGTCCATATTCTTTTCAGGTATATGGAAAAATATGCATTGTGATGTATATAGGAAAGAAAATACATGGCAGCAATTAATTTCAATTACGCCCATGTAAAGATAAGGCTGTGGTTGTAATGTTCACAGATATGACCATTCATATACACAGATATACAATTACTTTGTGTGAACGTGAGGTCTGTTATACAGCAAATAAATCAGACATATCTTTCCCTCTCCCACAGTCAGGAAGGAATCCCACTGTATTTATATCTGGGTTCCACATATATAGCTAAATGTAATGCTTTGTTATAAGCAAAAAATGACAGGAAAAGATTTTAAATGTCTTAAATACCAAATACCCTGAGAAAACTTGCTTCAATACAGAAATAAAACCCCCTATGACTGCACACCCCTAGTTGTCACCTACCACTCCACACTGGAACGCTGTAGTGAGGTGGGGTGGTCTCCTGAGGACCCAGAATGGGAGGGTCCCCACACTGAGCCCTGGTAGGCAGAACCAGGGCCTAGTTGCCCCTCCCCCAGGAAGTATAAAAGGCGTCCCAGAAAGCTCAGTCAGGAGGCAATCACCAGAGAGACCAGACGCCTCCTGTGGCCTCCCAAGCTGGGAAGTGGTGGAGGATGCCAAGGGAGCAGAAGACTGGCCTGGGCCACTGGGGCCACTAGCTGATTCAGACCTGGAGGAAGCAGACAACTGGCCTGGACCGCCCAGACTGCCATCGGACCTGATCCCAAAGGGAGAAGACGACTGGCCAGGACCACCGACAGACCAGACTCATAAAGACTTGCTCATAGTCTCGGAAGCCTCCATCGACCTCGACCCCTCCTCACAGCAACAGGTACACCAAGAAGGAGAGTGTGGAAGTGGCCCAGGGGTAGCAGACCCCTGTCTGGCCGCAACAGAGGGTGAGTCAGCGTATTGCGGCGTGGATCCCCACTGACCCAGTGACAAAGTGCTTTGTCGCTGCTAGGGCCCTGGGCAGGATGCAGTGGAGTGGGTGGGCCTGCGTCCCCTCTGCCACCCCAACCCAGGGGTGACAGTCTCCCCTTCCCCAGGCCAGAAGCCTGAGCCTCAGACTATTTGCTGCCCTGACTTGATCCAGAGCCTGGGCTAATTAACTGTTTATTTGCCACTCAGCCTGCATCCAGGCCTGAGCCTCAGACCCTTTTGTTGCCCTGCCCTGATCCAGGGCTGGGGCCAGTTGACTTTTGTTTCCCATCCAGCCTGAGCACAGGCCTGGGCCCCAGCTGCAAGCAAAGACCACTTTGTTCCCCAAGGCGGCCAATGTATCAGTGACATAGTGAGGCGGGGTAGCTTCCCGAGGACCCAGAGAGGGAGGGCCCCCACACTGAGCCACTATAAACCCATATAAAGTATCATTAAACAACTATAACCCATACTAGATGAGGACCCCACCCTGAAAGAAACTCCCTCTTATGGCCTCAAGACAACCCGCCAACCTCTCCAAGCTCATCATCAGAAGCAAGTTCCCCACAAACCAGGACACACCAACTCAAAGCAACACCAGACCCTGCCAGAACAACAGATACAAAGCTTGCAGACATAGCTCCACTGCTATGATGATCAACACCCTTCACAACACACCTTTCAAGATCCATGGATCCTACACATGCCTGTCTCAACATGTGGTATATCTCATCCAGTGCAGTAAATATATAAGGAGGGGCATTGCCAGCAGATCGAGGGATGTAATAATTCCCCTCTATTCAACATTGGTGAGGCCTCATCTGGAGTACTGCGTCCAGTTTTGGACCCCACACTACAAGAAGGATGTGGAAAACTTGGAAAGAGTCCAGCGGAGGGCAACAAAAATGATTAGGGGGCTGAAGCACATGACTTATGTGGAAGGCTGAGGGAAGGGATTGTTAGTCTGAAGAGAGAAAATGAGGGGGATTTGATAGCTGCTTTCAGCTACTTAAAAGGGGTTCAAAGAGGATGGATAGACTGTTTTCAGAGGTACCCGATGACAGAACAAGGAGTAATGGTCTCAAGTTGCAGTGGGGGAGGTTTAGGTTGGATATTAGGAAAAACTTTTTCACTCAGAGAGTGGTGAAGCACTGGAATGGGTTACCTAGGGAGGTGGTGGATCTCCTTCCTTAGAGGTTTTTAAGGTCAGGCTTGACAAAGCCCTGGCTGGGATGATTTAGTTGGGGGTTAGGTCCTGTTTGAGCAGGGGGTGGGACTAGATGACCTCCTGAGGTCCCTTCCAACCCTGATATTCTATGATTCTATGATTCTAAATGGCCCAATAACAACTATGTAGGTGAGACCAGACAATCACTATGCTCTTGCACGAACTCACACAGGAAAATGATAAAAAGACAAAAACACTCAATCACTTGTGGGTGAGCACTAGCTGACCTATCAGTTCTCATCCTCAAAGGAAACAACTCTTTCAAAAGATGAGCATGGGAGCTTAAATTAATTTCTCTGCTGGACAATATAAATCATGGACTAAACAAAGAGACTGGATTTATGGCTTGTTACAATAATCTGGAATCAACTAACCCTCTCTTTTTGTTCTATGACTCCAGAAGTGTTAAGAGGCCACTCTACCTTGAATGGTCCCTTACAATATGTGCTAACTAAGCAATCTGTTCCAATCTTGCATTTTGCTGTGACGGTGGGAGTACCTTTCCCAGACCTGAGGAAGAGATCTGTATGGCTTGAAAACTTTTCTCTCTCACCAACAAAAGTTGGTCCAATAAGAGATATTACCTCACCCACCTTGTCTCTTTAAAATTTCCTGGTCTCACTTATCTCCTGCTGTGCATAAGGTCCTTACAATGCTCCCTACATCTTTAAATCGTCCAAATAGTTCTTCAGGCACTCCACGTCTTTATAAAGGTTCAGGTAGCCAATAAAGGAACATAAACCATACTATGTGCTTCAGGTGACCAATCATACAACACACCAAAGTCCAGGTCTGAACACACACACAGTAAACACATACATATTAACATTAAAAGGTTATATGTACACTGTATTGTCCTTCTTCCTGCTCGTCTTATAGTGCAAAGAGTTAAATGTTTTTGACTTCTGTGATTTTTTTTTTTAACAACAGAACTGAGGCCTTAGAAAATAATTATCCTCTTTTCAGTTTCCATTCCCCTCTGAGCAGGCCTTATGCTACTGCCTAATGTTCTGCCCCCATCCTGGCAGAAGTGGTAAGTCAGGGACCTAGCTGTGGGAAGGGAGTATGGCTGGAGCACTGCTGCATTCTGAGGATCCTCAGCCACTAGAACCCACAATAAACAGGCCCAGGAATGGATGCGGGACTTAACTGTGGCGTAAAGCCAATTTTGTCTGTTCCCTTTGAGCTTTCACCAAGCAGCGTCTGTCAGTACATGTTTTTGGGTTCAATCTGCATATTGTTTACTCAGTTGTTTATCTATCTTTTCCAATGTCTTGCCCAATCATTTTTCCTTCAGTTTGTGCACTAATTACATTAGTCACATTAGTAACCTCCGTTTTTATCAGGCAGTAAGTATGAAGGTGGCTATAGTTTTAGCAGTTTCTTTTTGTCTTTGGAACCAGGCTAAGAGTCTCCCATTCTTGTCTCCCCAGTCATATCCATATCGTTGTGCCTTTCATATGAAGTGTTCCTGTAGTTTGAGAAACTGAGTAGTTTTGTTCCTTTTCTAAAGCTAAATCCTTCTGAGATTTTTGGTCTATAGTCAAGTGTTTGTTTATTAAGAAATAACATGTAGGAAATGACAGAAACACAGGAGGCTGCCTTAAAGGCTTCCCATCTACTATCAGGGAAAGTTTCCTGTCCGTATTTCTGAAATTAACTTTGCTACTGATTATATTTTTTAAAACATCAAAATAGTTTCATTTATAAAAATGGGCAATTATTTCAATAGAGATTCTTAAGGATACATGGGTTGAAGAATCAGATACAATCTGATAAAGAAAGGCCATGTTAGAAGCAATTTTCATTAGAAAGTGATCAGAGCAACTCCATGCTACTTATTCAACAGAAGTAGTTGTGTCCTGGAGCTTAAAAAACAAACAGTTATTGCAAGAAAGAGACTCAGGAGCACATAAATAACAACAGTACTACCAAGTTTGTGGTTTCAGGGTTTGCCTTATACCTGAGAGATCCAGGAACCCTAAGCAGACCCCGAATCTTCTCCTTAAGATGGTGCTGAAGAGAAACAACTTGAGCTTTCATTTATTGAGAGGTTGAAGTTCCATGCTGGGGAGCTCAGTAGTACAATCAATTGAGCACCAGCATCAGAGCCAGCTCCAGGGGTTTTGCCGCTCCAAGCAGCCAAAAAAAATAAAATTAAATTAAAAAAAAAGCAGTGCAATCACGATCTGGAGCAATTCAGCAGGAGGTCCTTCGCTCTGAGCAGGAATGAGGGACCCTCCGCCGAATTGCCCCCGAATACCTTAAAGTGTCGTTCCGCTCCAGAGTTGCCAACCAAGCACCTTCTTGATAAGCTGGTGCCTGGAGCTGGCCCTGACCAGCATATATTAAAATACAAACAAAAAAGCCTTCTGGCTCAGAACATACGATCTAGGTAGGTTTGTCTTTCCTCCCTGCTTAGACTGCCCTTCAGTTGCTCAGAATCCACCTTCAGAGTGCTTTTTAACAAAAGCTAATTGTAAGGAGAAATTTTTATGGCTAGATAAAGTAATACCATCAAAGCTGGTGGTGTGACAGCAATTTATATACCTTTCCCAACCACATCTTTTTCATTTTACTGATATTAGTTTGCAGGAGGTAAGATTGGTGCAAAATTGGAGTGCAAAAGGTCTTTTCTTTTTGACTAAAGTGTTTAAGGCATGGACACTCCATGAAATGCAATTAACATAGTTGCCCATTTTGATATATGTATTTAAACATCAAAATAGTGATTTAGAATATAATAATAAAGCAACGTTTTATATTTCTTAACAAGATTGCTTGTTTAATTCAAATTCAAATTGTATAATTATAGCAATTATAAAAGCGCTTTAAAAAAACTCTGTAGACTTTTGACCAAAATGAAACAATACACATATATAAATTCCACTGTTAACAAAATAATTTAAACAATTAAGTTTTGGGGCTATAAATACACTCACTAAATTTCTGACATATATCAGATGATCAGACTAGGTGGTTATCAATTTTAATTATAGTTTAACTCTGTCATCAAGATTACATGCCAGTGTGTCTATTAAAATTCAGCAAAGAGTCCTGTGGCACCTTATAGACTAACAGATGTTTTGGAGCATGAGCTTTTGTGGATGAATATCCACTTCGTCGGATGCATGGCTACCCCTCTGATACTATTAAAATTCAGTAAATCAAAGAAGGAATATTGGCCTTTAATTACGATTTATAAACATGACTTTTAGAATAATTAATGTTTTAAAGGATTAATCATAGAATCACAGAACCATAGGGTTAGAAGAGATCAGAAGCATTATCTAGTCTATTCCTCTGCCAAGATACAGGATTTATTGTGTCAGATGGCTATCCATCCTCCTTTTGAAAACCTCCAGTGAAAGAGCTTCCACAACCTCCCTATGCAGTCTGTTTCTTTGTCTTACTGGTCTTACAGTTAGGAAGTTTTTCCTGAGATTTAATTTAAATCTGCTATGCTGTAGTTTGAACCCATTGCCTCGTCTTGCCTTCTGTGGCAAGAGAGAACTATTTTTCTCCATCTTTCTTATGGCAGCCTTTCAAGTATTTGAAGATCAATATCATGTCCCCCCTTAACTTCCTCTTTTCCAAACTAAACATACTCAGTTCCTTCAGCCTATGCTCATATGGCTTCCATTCCATCCCTTTGATCATTTTTGTTAATCACCTCTGGATCCTTTCCAGTTTCTTTACATCTTTTTTATACAGCGGTGACCAAAATTGGACACAGTACTCCAGTTAAGACCTAACCAGCTCCAAGTAGAGCGGTACTATTACCTCCCGTGACTTGCATGCTATTCCTCTGTTAATGCAACCCAAAATGGCATTTGCTTTTTTTGCAACAGCATCACATTGTTGACTCATGTTCAGTTTGTAATAAAATAAATAAATAAAATAAATCACATTTCAGTGGTTGAGTGCTAAGGATTCAGACTACATCCAGGCAGAAAAAAGTTTGTCTTTTTTGCTGCTTTGTTGGTATTTTGTTCTTCAGTTCCGAGTATTAAATTTTCAGGGAACATTTACACTGCCATTAGACTTGAAAGTAGTAAGAGAGTCTTGTCTGTGGTGTCAACCAGGAAATTGTTCCTTCTGCATCACTAACAGTGAAGAATGTCAAAATTACTGCATTTTATGAAAAATATATATGACTTGGTTCCCTGCTCACTTTTGTATTCTGTCCTACTAGGACTGATGGGGTTAATTTCTTCTTTGGGGCAGGGAAATAAGAGATGGATGTTGGTCATGTAGGCATGTCTGGGTAGGTATGAATGAACTACCAAGAACTGTCAACATATGAATGGAGTTACCCTCAGACATACAATGGAAGATCAGGGACCAGACGTTAACTTGTACCACCTGGCAGCTGAGGGAGGTAGAATATGTGAAAATAGTACCACTAGAACTTGAAACAAAGAACTAATGTGTCAGAAAACTCTTGTAAGAACTCTGCTTCCCAGAGCAGAGAGAGAGAGAGATGGTATCTTGGACATTTTGGGCCAGAGTGGCAGGTAGTTCTGCCACTATGGATGTAGTGAAGCCACTACAAAAATTAGAGGCCTCAGGCCTTGCTCTAAAGAGATATACTCTCTGAGAGTCTGTATAAAAGCTATAGGTAAGCTCTCAGTATGAATCCCTGACACAAGAATTCTTATATTCCTTAGGGCTGCCAGTAAGAAAACCACAGTCCTATGATGTTCTTGTCTCAGCTTCATGGAATATAGCAAAGAGTATATTATTTTACATTTTCTTAGGAGGTTTTCTGTCCTCAGAACTCTCATCTACATCGCTTACAATCTGGGTTGAAGGAGAGGTGGGAAGTGTTTTAGAAGGTGATAGATTCTACTTAGGCATACTTAAGTATATTTTCTTTATCTCTGATTCAGGAAGTGAAAGATGACAGTTCTGGGGAAGTGGTTTTGCGAGGTGTTTTGTACATTTTGGGTGAATTCTTTAAATATGTATTTTAATAAGGCTAAATGTAAAACTATATATCTAGGAACAAAGAACACAGGCCATCCTTACAGGATGGGGAACTCTATCCTGGAAAGCAGTTACTCTGAATAAGATTCAGGGGTCATGCTGGATAATCAGCTGAACATGTGATCCCAGTGTGATGCTGTAGCCAAAAGAGCTAATGCAATCTTGGTACATATAAACAGAGGAATCTCGAGTAGATTCAAAGAGCTCAATCTATTCAGGTTAACAACGAGAAGGTAAAGAGGTGACTTGATTACAGTCTATAAATATCTACATGGGAAACCAGTAATCAGCTCTTCACTCTGGCAGGACAGATACAACATGACGCAAGGGCTTGAAGTGGAAACTAGAAAATTCAGACTGGAAATAAGGCTTAAGCCATTAACAGTGAGAGTAATTAACCACTGGAACAATTTACCAAAGGTTGAGGGGGATTCTCCATCACTGACCATTTTAAATTTGGATGTTTTTCTAAAAGATATGTTCTAGAACATCAGCTCTCAAACTCTGGGGCAGGCCTCCCAAAGGAGGGGTGGAAATGTGTTAAGGAAGGCACGAGCTGAATGCTTTTTTTTTATTATTATTATTATTATTATTTATTAATAGGTCTGCCAGTCAGCCCAGTGCACACCTGGGTGGCTGGGGGAGAAGAGATAAAGGGAACAGCCTGAGTCCCGCCATCCTGGGGCTGACTGCCAAAATCCCAATCCTACCGCTGGGACTGACAGCCAAAGCCCTGCTGCCCAGGCTTGAGCGCTCCTTCCCTGCCCCTCAGTCCCTCACTGGGAGGCAGCCAGGGCTCTCATTTCCCCACACACTCCAATCCCTCACCTGGAGGAGCAGGACTCCGGCTGTCAACTCTGAGGTAGCAGCAGAAGCACAGAAGTAAGGGTGGCAATGGGGCACTAAACCTGCTGTGAAAAGTGATATTGACAAATATCACTTTTCACATTGCCATCCTTACTTCTGTGCTGCTGCTGGTCTTCAGAGCTGGCCTTCACTGCCTTCAGAGCTGAGCACCCAGCCAGGAGCCACTGCTGCCTTCAGAGCTGGGTGGCAGTATATATACTTAGGGGAGGAGAGCAGAAACAACTACAGACCCAATGAAATCAGTTTGAAAACCACTGCTCTAGAAATTATTTTGGTGAAGTTCTATGGCCTACGTTATATAGAAGGTGAGACTAGATGATCAGAATGGTCCCTGCTGGCTTTGGACTCTATGGAAAAGATATATTTTAGCAGGTTTCCCACCACGTTTCTTACACTGGTGTGTTTTGCTTCTTCTAAGAAGAAAACAACTCTTCCATTTCTCATTCTGGATCTGTTTTTCAGATCCTCTCAATTCTCTCTTTAAAAAAATAAAACAACAACAAACACTTCTTTTTGTTGGATGATTATAACTGCCTGGGTCTGTCTTTACTTAGGGTATGGCTTACATTTGGAATTTCAAAGCGCTGCCGCGGCAGCACTGCGGGAGTGCTGCCACGGCAGCGCTTTGAAGTGTGAGTGTGGTTGGAGCAGCAGCGCTGGGAGAGAGCTCTCCCAGCGTTGCATGTAAACCACATCCTCTACGGGTTTAGCGTGCAGCGCTGGGAGCTGCCGCACTGATTACACTGAGGCTTTACAGCGCTGTATCTTGAAGCACTCAGGGGGGTGTTTTTTCACACCCCTGAGCGCGAAAGTTGCAGCGCTGTAAAGTGCCAGTGTAGCCATACCCTTAGAGTTCTTCTTTTATTTTTTTGTTACCATCCCTAATTGTTTGCAGGATCCCTGAGGAGATAGGGGACAAGAGTTGCAATGGGATTCTCAATGGAAAGGTGAGAGCATATGCTATCGGGTTCTGGGCAGCAATATCTGCAGTGTGAGGTGGCTTCAATACAGAAATGTGGAATTTGCTAAAAGTAAATATCACTAATGTCTGTATGACCTTGTGTGCTACTGAGCAGCTCATCCCCACCCTCAGGAACATCAGTTAGCAGCTCTTGTGATATAAATAGTGGATTTTCTGGGATATTTCAGGGTGTGTGTTGTTTGTTTTGATTTTTTCCCACTCTGGGTTTTGATAAACCCACTCAAACATTTCCTGCCTGATCCAGAGCATGATGAATTCGCGTAGTGCCATTCAACATATTCATTCTGGAAAAAAGGGTAAATGGTGAGGTGGCAAAGTTTTCATATGATAAAAAATTACTCCGGACAGTTAAGTCCAAAGCTGACTGAGAAGGGATCTTACAAAACTGGGGGCTGGGCAAGAAAATGACAGATGAAATTAAAATGTAGATAATTGCAAATAATGCACATTTGAAAACATAATTCCAACTATACATACAAAATGATTGAGTCTAAATTAGCTGTTCCACTAGAAGAAGATCATGGCATTATCATGGATAGTTCTCTGAAAACATCTCCACAATATGCAGCGGCACTCAAAAAAGCTAACAGAATGTCAGGAATCGTTAGGAAACGAGTAGATAATTAGACAAAATATCATAATGCCACTATATAAATCCATGGTACGCCCACATTTTGAATACTGCATGCAGATCTAGTTGCCACATCTTAAAAATACTATTATTTTGATTCTTTAATTACCTTCCCATTCACATTCCTGCTGCTAAGTATTCAAAAGAATATAAATTGTGAAAGGTTTTGGACTATTCTTTTTCTTCCCCTATATAATCGCTCACAGCCAATAATACTTTAGAGAATGTATTTCACAATAGAAACTTCAGTGGTTGAAAGTTTGGGTTATACTGCTAATAACACACAATAGACAGGATACATGTATAGTTGGTTCGCTTGTTTTTAAATACAGAACAGTATATAAAGTATTTGTTTGGAGAGGGAAAAAACAAGAAAAATAATTCTTCAAGTGTTGCCACATATGCAAGTTCAAGAAAATCATTAAAATAAGCATAAAACCAAAAAATCATTAATCTTCAACCTTACAGATCTGGTGAGCCATTCAGTCTACTAATGAAGTTCCAGAGTGCCATAACCTAAGAAACATCGTCCTGAGTATCTACTGCCTTGTTTGCATCATGATATTGCATGATCACAGTACAGAGTACCTTTGTACTGATACAACACTATGCTACTGCTGCAAACATCCCAGTGCAATGCCAAAACATAGTGTCACAACTCTTGTGTATTTTTCTGACACACCTGTTAACAAAATGTCCATTATCTAATTAATGCTCCCCCAAAGTTGACTGAAGCAGGATGTATCTGCTTGAAGTGATGAGGAGGGATTCTAGTGGTTCTGTTCAGCACTCCCTGCACTATTGTCTGAGCATTTGTACAGTAACAAGGAGAGCGTCTGCCTGAGACCAAACTCGGGCATGAAAACAGTTTCTACAAGACCTATATGTGGTGCTTCAAAAAGCCAGAGCTTCATGATTATTGACTATAAAATAATACCCAAGAGCACTCTGGAGTTTTTCCCCTCATTCCAAAAAAAGACATTCATCAGTTACAATCCTGAGTTAATTGCTTTAGGACATCAAAATTAAATAAACTGGCCTCAACACCTAGCTAAGTAATGTTTCTCCTGGTGATGGCATAATTACAAAACCCAGGCAAAGATTCTAATACAAGAAATCTGTAACGATAAATACACAATCTATGTATATTTCTAACAAATACAGTTAGAAATCTAGAACAAAAAAATTGTTTGCTTTTCAGTATTTCACTTTTATGCATTTGCTGTTTTGTCAAAATTTTTCTGATACTGATTTTTTCCTAATATTTTTACATGGATTATATATGGGGTGAAAGTAACTTAAGGGATTTACTGCTATGCAGGGCTGGGGTCCTGACCAGGTGTGTGGGGGTCCCCGTGGGTGGAAGGGGTGGGGCCTTGGGCAGAAGGGAGGGGGTCTTTAAATCGCTGCCGCAACCCTGGCGCTCCAGCAGCCATTTAAAGGACCTGGGGCTCCAGCTTCAGTAGCAGAGGCCAGGAGTTCCGGGCCTTTTAAATCACTGCTGGAGCCTCATGGTAGCAGTAGCTGTGGCAGTGGCTGGGAACCATGGGGCTCTGGCAGCAATTTAAAGAGTCAGGGTTCTGGCCACTGCCACTACTCTAGGACTCTGGCAGTGGGGCACTGGCGGTGATTTAAAGGGCCCAGGGCTCCGGCTGCAGTAGCCAGAGGCAGCTTCAGGCCCTAGCATGCCAAGCGCGTGCTTGGGGCGGCAAGCCATGGGGGTGCTCTGCTGGTAGCCACGAGGGTGGCAGGCAGGCTGCCTTCCGCAGCTTGCCTGCGGAGGGTCCGCTGGTCCCGCGGCTTCAGAGGACCGCCAAAGCTGCGGGACCAGCAGACCCTCCACAGGCAAGCCGCCAAAGGCAGCCTGCCTGCCGTGCTTGGGGTGGCAAAAAGCCTAGAGCCACCCCTGGCGGTAGCAGCGTACGGGAGCCCCAGGACCTTTAAATCACTGCTGGAGCCCTGGGGCTCCTGGCCACTGCCGCTACCTGGGGCTCTGGCAGTGGGGCTCTGGCAGGGATTTATAGGGTCAGGGGCTTCATACGCTTCCGGGAGGCCAGGGCCCTTTTATATTGCCTGCCTGGAGAAGCTGCCCCCTACCGATATGTTTGGCTGTGTACCGGCTCTATACCGGACCGGACCGGATCGGCTTACTTTCACCTCTGATTATATATAAAATAACTACGAGTTGAGATTTGCCTGGGGATTGTGTGCCTCACATTTATGGACCATAAGATTAATACCCTTTTAAAACACAGTGGTCTTTTCTGTTCAATATACTTAACTCGGTTTCCTAAATTCTTAATTGGATTATTGTTAACAACTTCAGTTATGTAATTTTGTTGTCACTTATTAGGTAATCCATCTTTATTAATAATCTGCAAAAATATTAATTTGGCATACAGCAACTACATAAATTCCCACAACGTATGATAAGTGATGATGGGAAAATATATCTCTATTGCTCATTGGTATCTGTAAAAAACAAATGCTACAGTATTTAGCAATTGTGATGGGTATATTACCATCCTGATGCTCAAAACGTACTCAAGTGAAGAAGTATTTTAAAACTAAGGGAGACAAATGCTTTCTCTTTTTGTTTTATGACCCAAAGTCATAGTGGCAAGCACACAGACCTTTTCTTTTTTTTTAACTAAAGGCAGGTAATATAGCAAAATGAGCTACACTATCCTACTATAAACTGTATCTCACTTCTAACTCAGTAATATTCAGATAGGTTGATATGTCTCTGCTCATGATTTATGAAGCCCTGTTCATCAGAAATCTTTCTGTCATGGTGAGATGTGCACTGGTAACACACAAGGCTTAATTCTGATCTCAGAGAACGGCAAAGCAGCTTATTTTAAGGGTAAAAGGCTCATAAAGTTAAGAACAGATAAGAACTATGCCATATTTTACTTTTGCTATATGGATGCTACTTCCACTATACCCAAGGGGAGTTTTTCACAAACACTGAGTACAAAATATGGACTTTTATGTAATTTTCATACAGCAGTGAAAATTATCATCTAAGAATTCTGCTACATATTTTTCAGCATATTCACCAGTTTGGAGACATTACTAACACAGTAAACCACAAACATTGTTTAAAGAATTGAAGATAGTCAAAATAAAGTCAAATGCACAGAGAATCAGTCTTGCTGCTGGGGTAACAGATACACCTCAAAGATTTTCTGTTTTCTTTCTTTCGAAGAGGATACAAGATGGCAGTTCAGGCAGCCCTGTACACGCTGTGAATTTTAAACATTAAACCACTAAAAAGAACAGCAGCGATATCATCTATGGAACTCTGAGGCTATGTAGGTTTCTGTGGGTTTTTTGTTTACTTTAGTTACCTGAATTTAGGGTTAATACATCACACTGATATAATTCACTTGTGATGACTACAGACTAAAGATGTTTCTAATTCCTATATGATTTTTACCTCTCTCTGTCTAAGGAGTAGTGGTCATCTATTGCACGATGTCTATCCATTCGGTTCATGGTATTATAATGTGCAGCAGTAGATCGAGTCCCTCGGGGTCCCTGTTCCACATTCCTACTGAGGACATAAAAGCCATCAAAGTCTTAGGGTGAGTAGTGCACCATATCCTTATTCTGATTTGTAAAATTAGTTCTATTAATGAAAATGTCAGCTATAAAAAAGCTTTAAAAGGTCTATCTTTCACATACTTGTACTGTTACATAATTATAAGTCTCATGGTGAATTGTTTTGATGTAAAAGCAGCAAAGAGTCCTGTGGCACCTTATAGACTAACAGACGTATTGGAGCATGAGCTTTTGTGGGTGAATACCCACTTCTTTGATGTAATGGCTATAATTATTTAAAAGAAAAAAGGCACTACCTTTGTGCCACAGATACTGCGACTTTAACACAGGAGAGAATTTGAGTCATTGTACTTATAGAGTGATGCATTGTAGCAGAAGTCTGCGTTCTAACTGAGAGATGTATTGCAGAGAACT
The DNA here is from genome assembly GCF_003597395.2 of Chelonoidis abingdonii. Lineage (NCBI taxonomy): Eukaryota > Metazoa > Chordata > Testudines > Testudinidae > Chelonoidis > Chelonoidis abingdonii. The sequence continues at coordinate 266,049,606 of NC_133770.1, read as the reverse complement.
AGAATGTTTCAGGGTCCATCAAATACAGGGCTAGTGTTTTGCCATATTAGGCAGAGGCAATCTACTATGGAGTGAAATGAGGACTACTAAGTAAATTCAGCCTGCCAAGCAAATTATCACCTGTACAAATCACTAGATATAAGTTTTGCAATGAAGAAGCAGCACAATAATTTAATTTGCATAATCTAGGAGTTTAAAGGAAGATGTATTTAAATTAAACATTTTCTATATTCTAGTAGCAACAAGTAATTATTATAGTGGTGAAATTCTGGCTACACTGAAGTTTTACCACTGACTTCAGTGGGGCAAAGCTTTCACCCATAATTTATTCAATATAAACTCTGATAACCAGTGGTATCCAGTGACCCCTCTCCTCCTGCAGCACTACAGAACAAATCAACCAGTAGTAAGAAGAAACGAAGATAGTACTATCAACTGCAAAGTTTATCAGGTAAATGCAATAGGATATTTTCACTTGTATGTTCACAGAGTTTATTAAGAAAGATGTTTAAAGACTATCATGCAATGCAGGAAATGCATATATTTATTACAACTGTGTTATAATTTTAATGATGCAAACAAGATTAATCAGAATAATAAGGTATTTCCGTATTCTTGGCATTTTTGGTCCATATTATGAAATCATGAAGTGTGCAGTGACAATAATCTTCATAGAAGATGTATATACCTTAAACATTTATTCAAGTATATTTTTGTTAAATATCCATGTCTGCATTCGTGCACACATAAATACATATGTGTATACAAAGTTATGTTAACAAAATAATAAGGTTGTAAAGTGAAACACTCAAATGTTAGGAAGTGCCAGAATTAAGGCTTGTATTACTCCTGGGGGAATTCTGTGCCAAAAAAATTAAAAATTCTGCACCAAACAAATAAAAATTCTGCACACAGTATTTTACAATTCTGCAGAATTCTGCATATTTTCTTTGTCAAAATAACACAATATAATCACGTTAGTTTCAATTATTTTGGTAATTTATTTAAACTATAATACAGTGGATGAAGAATGGGAGTGGGGAGCACTGGAGGAAATCCCCAAACTCCCTTTGTCTAATAGTAATGTAGCTAGTATTGGCCCTTTACTTCTAGTTATTAGTTATTATATGTGGTCATATGCTCAGTGTTACATTATAGGCAACTGAAGAGCAAGTGAGGGCTGAGGACTCAAACTCACAATTTATTTTCGCCACTGATCATCTCCAGAAAGGTCAGTCACAAACAGTTCATGGTGCACATTTTGATAGGAAATTTTTCAGTCCAAAAATTTGGACCAGTTCTAATCCCTAAAGCACCATAAACATTTACAAGGTCACACTGTCCTTTACAATGAAGCTCCTTTTCACCACTCTGGCAATGTCAAAGAGCCTTAAAATTTTTACACCTGTTTTATATTCCTGGCGGAATTCACTAAGAACAATGGGAACAATTTACTAAGCAGGCAGGCTGCTACATTCTGCTCTGCCTGAGGGGACAGAGCCAGCTCCATACCTACCTCCTCAGAAACACCCCAAAGCCCTGTACCTCCATGCTGTGAGTGCTGCAATAGTGAGTGAGAGGGACAGTGTCTCTCTCTCACTTGCACAACTGCCCAGCCCCACCCACAACAGTGATTTACATCTCTATCAGCTGCTCTGGGCACCCAAATTGACGTTCCTGCACTGCCAGGGAAGGGCACCTGACTGCTCTTGCAGCTTCCCTTTGCTTCCCCATCAGAAGTAATTTTTCTCCGGGGAGCATGAATGGGGCCATGGGCCATGAATTCTGCGCACATACAGTGGTGCAGAATTCCCCCTGGGGTATGGTATGTATGAATTATGATAACCTAACTCAGCATCTTATACAAAGTCTGTGGCAGAGCCAGGAATAGAACCCAGTTCTCTCCTGTGTCTCAGTCCAGGGCCGCAAACACAAGAAAACATCCTTTCTTTTCTTGCAGTCTTCTTTCTCATTAAATGTTCATCCTGTGCATTGAATGAGGCACAAATAGTATGTGAGCACATAATTAAAGACAGAATACTAATGCCATGCAAGGGGACTGAAGAAGTTTGTATAGGTAAACTTAATTCTGGCATTTCCTACATTTTGAGTACTTGAGACTGTTGCCTTAATGTTATTTTAACATTTAAAAAATGGTATTTCCTAGGTATACTAAAGGCAAACTGAAAAAAAAAATCCTATATAGTGGAACCATATTGATCCTCCCCAAAGGTCATCAGCAGTGTTGGAACCCAACAACGTTAGATCCATACTCAGAACACTTGCTAAATTATTTTCTAATCATGTCATATGTTCATAGATGTAAAGGCCAGAAGGTACCATTGTGATCATCTTATCTGACTTCTGACATAACACAGGCCATATGACTTCCCTGTATTAATCCCTGCTTCAAGTTCAATAGCTATGCTTTACTTAGAGCATATCTTCTAGAAAAATACCCAGTTTTGACTTAAGTAAATGAGATCAGAATAAGCCCCTCTGTGTGTTCTATTTAGCTACTTCCTAATTAGGTTTTTATTTATAGTAGGGTTGTATTTATTTATTTTAATGGATTTTTAGGTAGGAACCTATCATCAGTTACCCATATATGATGAATTATGATAATGTGTGTGATGTTATCTGTGCATAAGTAATAAAAAATAATAAAAAATATGTTTAGTGAGAAAATAGTAAGTGAATGAATGAATGAATGAATAAGAGGACCAGTACGTTAACAGTTTAATCTAAAAAAAGAACAAAGGAGAAAAGGAGAAGGAAAAAAAAAAGAGAGAGAAGTAGAATTCCTATGGAAGAGCATGCCAATATGTACTTGGTTCAGAATATTTGACACAGTGCACTCAAAGTTTAATAGGCAATATTAACATTATGGCCAGATCATTATGGTATTAAATCAGTGCAACTCCACTGATTTCAGTGTAGCTATACTAAATTACAGTAGCTGATGACCTGGCCCTCGAATGTGACACTAAACACCAAGAGGAAACCCATTCTACTCTATATCTCTATTTTTGCATCCTCTTGAAGGAAACCATTTCCACGAGGGCAATGTCTGTCCATGTTTAATAAGACTGTTTTTAAATAGTATTTTCAGTCCTGTAGTAGTCATTGCCTTATGTAGTTAGAGTATAAGAAAAATGTCCTGATCTTTGTTTCACAGGATCAGAGGCTGCTTGAGAAAAAAGATGTATATTCTTTTCTGTATAAAAAGTGGTTGTAGAAGTGTTAATCTATTTCTGTTGCCTCCAAAATGTGTAAAAAAATATTGAGATACAGAATCTTTGGATTTCCCCAGGCTTGGTCATTTACCATAGTGGTAGAAAATAGCCATTCACAAAACTGATTAAAAACAAAAACAAGAACACCTCAAATCATAAAACCTTTAACCTTGTAAATCTCTCTTTAAAAGAATGGGGATAAAAATTTCTATTGCTTTCGATTGGAATGTATTTTGTGTCAGACTGATGTAAAAAAAATGAAGGGAATAATTTACACATGGCTATATTATTAAAAACTCATTTTTCATTATTTCATAAAGAGCAAACCAATTACCCTGTGTTTCTGTCATTCACTATTTTTCTTGGGGGTGATGGTTATTTCAGACATCCTTATGGATTTCAACAGCACTTAATTTCATACCCTCCCAGGCACTGAATCTATATAGTGATTTACCTTTGTGGAGGAGGGACACTGGGAGACCAAGATCTAGTCCGTCCAATACTATCTGTACGGTGAGGGGACCCTGACCGAGAGCAGTGATTGGATGACATCACTTGTTCTGGCACTGATAACGTTGAACTCTGAAGATCTCTTCCATTATGTCGGTAATCTAAAGAAAATACAAAAGATGAGCAAAACTAAAATCACATTTGGGTTTGTTTATTTTCTATTTTATTAAATATGTAGCACTTGTTAAAGATGCCATAAAACATGAAGAATAGGGCAATGTTGTTTTGACTGTTGACAGACACATGTCTGTTTTAAAATGCATGAACCATAAAATATGTATATAGATATGTTTCCTACATTTATGATGGAATTTCCCTTTAAATGACTAGCACTTAAATTGTAATATAGAGTAAAAAGATCTGTGAAGAGTATGATGCATTAATTATATTAATTTAAAATAGAATTTTTTATTAGAATATTACAAAATTAGTTACTGCAATTTCTAACAAATGGTGTAATGTCATGATCCATCACTTTTCATAATTCAAAATCCTTCAAAAATTGGTGATCCTAAAAGAAAAGTAAAACTCTAGGGGCCAGGGGAGGGTGCAGGGGGAGGGTTGGGAACTCCTACTTCAGAAATAGGTTGAGCAGCACTGACATACTGAAATGGGATTCCACGCTTGGGATCAAATTTAAGCAATAGTGATTGCTTTGTAAGTGTATGTAAGAAGGAAAATGTGAATGTCCTGAAGTTAACATCCTTGATGTTTAGATAGTATGACTCATGAGAAGTCCTAACAGAAAACCTACCAAGCTATAGAAGTAGAAAATGGAATCAGATGGCAAAATACAAACAAATGGTCCTTTTTATGACAGCTGTACCCATTCTACAGACATTAACAGAAAGAAATGGAATCAAAGGGGAAAAAACAAGATAGACAGACTTTCTAAGGTATTTCATATACGCAAAGAAGAAACTCATTTAATATCAAGTTTATGGAGAAGAGACTCAGCAGGATGAGCATATGAATATGAAATAAATGTTGAAAGGATGATAGACTCATTAAGGTGGAAATATATCTCCAGCCTTGGAAGGAATTGCAGATAAGTAAATATCATCATATTGTCCTACCTAAATCTGCCAGTTCCTGAAAATGAAGTCACTGCCCCAGGAACATTATCTTCTAGGTAATAAATATGGGATCACAGATACTGAGCAGCTGTAAAGGAGTTTTCATGATATTTGTCAGGACCATACTAATATCCAATGATACAGGGAGCTGTGTCACAAGAGATGGAAGAATTTTAAAACTAATCCTGATGACAAGGGGCTGCAGAGACTCTGGTCTTCAAAGAGTTTATGACAAGACATAGCAGTTACCCAATAAACATGGATGGAATTGATTTTTCATCCAGAAGAAGGCAGTCAAGCAGTTTGGCAAGGGGTACTGAAAGGGATCCACAATGGCCTGATTGCACCACACTGAAAAATGTTGCCACTTAAAATTATAAATCCTTCAGGCAAACATCTGAGATAACAGCAGGACTTGAGATAGAACACCTATGGAACTCTACCCTGACAAGAACCAAACTTTTCAAAGGTTCTCAGCATGGGAGAGAGCAATACAGTCTGGTTCTGAGCAATTATCTGTGGGACCAGTCACTGCTAACTGCAACAAAGCTGAGAATCGTACAAGTTTGAGCCTATATCGGACTACTAGGATAATCAAACCCTTACATCTAAGCTTGTCAGAACCTTTGCTAACAGAAAGGTACCGATAGAGAGGCATGCAGGCACTACCATCACCATGTCCTTTAATAATCTGGTCTCTTCCTGGTGTCACGAGCAGAAGAGTTGTAGTTTCTTGTTTCGGTAAAAGGGAAAGAGATTTACAGCTGTTGTCCCTGACTGCCTTGCTGGATGTCTCTAGGCACACTTGAATCCAGTCAGTGTGTGTACAGTGGCATACAAGGTTGCTTCTGCCTTCACCTCTCATGAGGAGGAAAACAGGGTTATCCCAGAAACAGCAGAGTGACCTCACATTCCTTTGCATTCTGTAGAGATGTTCCACTGAATTCTGAAGTTACCCTTTCTGGTGAATGGAAGATCTTGAAGCTCTGTGAAATCCCGTGTGGAATTCAGATGCCTACAGCAAGCAGACCTTCAGGTATCCACTGTTCAGCCAATAATTCTAGGCAATATATCATATACATCAAAGGCTGCCCGCACCTCATACTGGGCCAGATCCATAACCTCATTCACAAAATTGATAATATATCCTGGCATTCCCTGCCTGGAGAATAAATTCAACTAAAGCATGAGCATTCATCCACACCAATTTGCTCTCTGGCCTTATAGACTGCAGACCATAAGAGAGCAGCCACAAAACAGTAAATCCACTTCCAAAAGGACTGCAGCATTGAAACTCTGTCCTGGGGTCCAGTTTCATGGATTCAGGTAGGTTTCTCTTAGCCACAGCAGGTCTCTGTCATGTCTTCATTAACTCATCAGAAATAGGACACTGCCATATTATTCCAATGTGCTCCTAGACCAGGTACTTCTCAGTCTTGGCCATTGGTAATAAACTAAACCAAACCCAACTGACTTAGAGTCATGGTTCCCATGAAGCATGACCTCATCAAGCAAATCTAGTACCCATATATATCATGCTTGACTCCAAGACAAAGGATGCAGCAATCATGTTAATCTGCAAGCAACTTCTTCCTGCTACACATACACATCTTCAATTCTTAAAATTCCTTCTTTCCTCCTTTGTGTGGATCAAGGGAGAGAGATGCCATCCTGTAAAAGATAACAGTATAAATACCAGCTGCATTTATTGACGAAGATGTATCAACACAAAAAACACCAAAACACTCAGTGTGGCAGATGTCTAACAGAATGCTCACTGAATGGGTCAAGATATACAAGCTTTAAAATGTTGAGAGTTGACAGACATATCTATGTGTGGAAGACTACTGGAGCAAAGTCTTGACACGTCAAAGCCTTGATACCAATATGCTGATACAACTCCTCGTAACAACAATAGGGTTTTCAGAACTTGAGTCAAATATTTAATTCACATCCCTTTAATTAAGGTTGTGTTTTCCTCATCATCATTTAATCAGAGAAAACCAATTTGGTGTGTTTCTGGCTTTTATTCAAGAGCATAAACAATTAGAAGTTTAACCAATTTATTATGCTTCCATAAAATACTAAAAAAAATGAAAATTTGATTGATCTTACAGTGTAAATCAAGATAGCCAAATCAAGGAATTAACAATAATACAAAATAGAATTGGAAAGAACAACTTGAGATCAACAACTGGTCAAATCATTGCATGAGCACAATCACTAATCAAATCACATAGTTAACAAAATACCAGAGATTAAATGAATTATTTGGTCTTTCTTTCTCTATGCAGTTTACTTAGCAGCTTATACTTTCCCTTGTTGAAACAATGGGTTAAGTTTTAATGTGTTAAATACCATAGTTAATACCTCTAGTGATCTGTGGTAAGGTTTTCTTTCAACCTAGGATAATCAATGCCCAATGATAATTTGATTATGGGCTTATATGCATGCACTATTACTGGCTACACACATGTATGCATGCACCCCTAAAAAGGCTAGGATAAGAAGTCTTTTCCCGGCAGGCATCTCTGCACGGGTATTCAAGTATCCTGTTAAGGAAACAAACAAAAAAAGCAAGTTACTTAGAAAAAGATAAAGGATCTGCTCTTCACCTTGCTTGATTGTGGAGCTTTACAGTCAGTCAGAAATGGCAGTTTGGGGAATTAGGAGATGTCTTGTGGCTCAGGTATTGTCAAGCTAGCAGGCATCATCCTCCGGTCAACTGGCCGTTCTACAGTGTCTTGGTCTCTACTTTCCTTTGGCGGGAAAGTAGGAGTATCAGCCATCTGGTTGTCATCGTGGTGATCTCAGGAGGGACAGACTCTCTTTCTCATTTACTAGATCTTTTAAGGAAGAAACCCAGCCTGGCATTGTTCCAAAGGATCTTCTCAGCAATCTTCTGATCAGAGGATCACAGACTTTGGACTCCAACTGCATGGTCCAATCCTGGTCAAGTGAGGTCAGTCTGACCTTTGGTCCCCTTTTGGGCCCTGCTTCCTAGGGTACTGGTTCTTCATCACATGCACAAATCTGGGTATTTTTCCCAAGCAAGCATTTTTAGGGGAACAATAGGAGGTGATGACTCCACCAAAATGATCTCAGCTCCCCCTGCCTGGGTCAACAGTCAGAGCTCCTAAACAGCTTCTTGACTATTAGGTCCTGGCCACTTTCTTGGTCCTAATTTATGACCCACTATCCTTTGACTTAGAAAAATTCTTCCTTACCCATTCATATGTTTCATGCATATACTTTCTCAAGGTCTATGAGGCTTCATGAGCCCAATAAGAAATTGTAGAACTCTGTGATAGGTTATTTCACTCTATCAAGAGTCTGCTTAATGTCTTCATTCCTATAGGCCTATATGTCCTACATTCAGAAACAATCTGAAGCCAAAATAGAAGACACACTGATGCTCAGGTTAAAAGATTAGTAGAAAAGGTATTTTACGGCAATTTAACGCACAGACCTCAAGAAAGTTATATTGTGTGACCACATAACTCAAAGCATCAACAAAAACAAACTATAATTTATTACTTAAGTAGTGCCACAGAAACACATGCTGCTTTACAAAACAAGGAAATACTCTTCTGCACAAAGAAATAATGTTCAGAGACTAATTTCTTATTGATGAAATTGGTATTTGTAGAGAATGAAGGAAAAAGGGAAGGTTGATATATGAGAGATGCCATGTACATGAGGCTTTTGTTGGGGCTTTCTGGAAGTCAGCAAAACCAGACAGCATACAACGGAGCATGGATAGGCAGATAAGATAAACTAGCCAGACAAATGGTCAGGTATTGAGCAACGGTCTTTATATGACTGGGATAAAGAAGAGTGGAAAGTTCTATAGGTGATATAGGGCCAACTTGTGGCATATGACTGACCAGTAAGAGGTTTTGCGGCCTACCATCTGCTACCTCAAAGAGACAAAAAAACTATGACCATGTTGGGAACAAAAGATACAAGAAGAGAATTCCATGCAGATTGTATCTTGGATAGTTTAGACATTATGACAGATGCTCTCATAAAATATTTTTTATATTTTAAGTTGTTATACAAAATAAAGAAATTAAGCTATGTTGCTCAACAAATCAATAAAATGGCATTGTGAACATAACTCAAAATATGTTTTAAAGATCTTGGCATTTTAAAAAGTGTTTAATGTTATCATGCCACATTTGAAATAAAATGATACCTGTAAATCAGGTTTATAATAGAAATTCAAGACAGATCTACAGAAGTAGATATAATTAGAAATGCACTGTATCTTAAAAATATTAATTTGTGTATTATAGCCAGTATGCTCACAATGAACTTTCTTCAGTTTCACAGGGGATCCTGTTAGTTCTGGGAATATTTAACATCTTCATTAAAAATCTTAAGAAGGAGCAAACAGTACGCTAACTCAATTTGCTGATTATATTAAATTGGGAGTTGTTGCAGGCACTAGGAAGACAGAAGAATAATATAGTTTGTCCGAGGAGAGGCTACAAAAATGGACAGCATTAGGTTTAACTTGGAAAAACACAAATTAATACATATGGGAAAGAATAATGTCAGAGACATATTCAGTGGACGGCAGAAAGCTAGGAAGCCTTAACTCCAAGAAAGGCCTAGCAATGATTGTGAATAGCAAATTAGAGACAAGCTTACAATGCAATGTGGTATCAAAAATATCAATAAGCTCTTTTCTGCACAGGCAGAGTGTTATGTATCATAAATATGACAATTCCCTTTTATACTGCGTTGAAGAGCTGGCAGTTAAGACACTGCCTACACCTATGGACAGTACTTAAAATTTGGGGAATGCAAAGAAGGGTAATAAAAATGAGTAAAAGCATAAAGTATTTATTTACAATGAAAGACTTAAAAAGCTGAATATTTGCAGGCTGGCCAGAAATATTACTAAAGCAATCATTTTATATCAACCTGATCTATTTCTTTGAGCAAACTGATTTTCTAGACAAAGGAAAGGCAGTAGGTTTAATCTACCTGGATTTCAATAAAGTATTTGACACAGTTCTACATGGGAAATTATTAAATTAGAGAAGATGGTGATTAATATGAGAATCAAAAGGTAGGTAAGGAACTGGTTAAAGCGGAGACTTCAGTGGATCGTGCAGAAGGTGAATTGTCAGTCTAGAGCAGGGATCGGCAACCTTTGGCATGTGGCCCATCAGGGAAATCTGCTGGTGGGCCAGGACAGTTTGTTTACCTGCAAAGATGCAGGTTTGGCCAATCGCAGCTCCAACTGGCCATGGTACACCGTTCCAGGCCAATGGGGGCTGCAGGAAGCCGCGGCCAACACATCCCTCGGCCCACGCTGCTTCCCAAAACTGGAGTTGGTGCATGGGAAGAAATTCTTGGTACTAATGACAAGACATGTATCACATCTCTAGCAGGCCTACTGACTGGTACAGAAGAAGGCACAAGCCATATGCAAAGCAACAAATCCAGATTGCTTCGGTACCAGTGAGAGTACCCTATAGAAGAGGACTCCTGAAACAGTGCAGAGTTGGTGTGACGGGGGCTCACTTGCCTCTTGTGAGCGCTTCTTCATGGTCAGGTGCATGTTTTCACTTTTTTCTCAGTTCATGTCCACTACTGCCATCTGTAGGTGGATCTTTGGTGATTCAGCCCTCTGGCCAAGTGACACTCAGTCCATGTGAACATAAATAAATAGATCCCTTCCGGGATAAACAGTCCAACAGGAGCTATGGCAGTACCCTCAGTTGGAACTCACTGTAGCCTTCCCCAGCCTCAGTTCTCAATCTGACCAACCAAGGCTATCACAGTATCCTGGTTAGCCTTTTCATCTGTAGTCCTCCCTGGACTCTGTCCTTGTTCCACCCAACAGGACCTATATTAGGACCCTCAGTTGGTATCAGCCTGCAGACCCATCCCTCGGCTCAGGTCCTTAATCAATCCAACAGGGTCCATCACGGTACCCTTGGTTGGTTGAGCTGTGGCTCTCCCTGGATTCAGTCCTTACACTGTACAATAGGCCCCATCATGGTACACTCAGTTGGCTGATCTGCAGCCCTCCCTGGGCTGGCTTGCAAGGATCCCTATTCTGTTATGGAGCAGCACCCCCAGGTCTTCCTACCTGGAGACTCTTTGCCGCTTGGCCCAGCACTCCAGCTGAATATCCCTTTCAATTTGATTTCCTTCCGGGGTATATGAGGGTGGGCCTGATAAAGCTCCTGTGCTCCGGACTTTTAGGCCACTTCCCCAGTGGCTGTTGGGGGGTACCCAGGCCCACCCACTATTCCGGATCTCGACTCAGGAACCCTATGAGAATCAGCTGCTTTATGCATCCCTTTAACTACTCACCACGTTCCTCTGGGCCACTTCCCCATGGAACCTGCACCTTCTCCCATATTTGAGTCCCGGCAGCCAGCCAGGAGCATCTTACTTGCTCCCCTAGTGCATGCCAGCAGGCCGAACTTCTCTGTCCAGCAACTCCTTTTTAGGAGCCTACTGGGCTCTGATTGGCTGCTCCCTCAGCCTCTCTCTCTGATTGGCTGCTTCCCACACAGGCTCTCTATAAGCTTGGAGGACTACATTCTTCTGCTCTTTTCCTGGACTGGGGTGTGGTTGAATCATGAGACCCCCAGCAGGGGGCTTTTGGGCCTAATACACCCTGTCACAGTTGAGAACAAAAAGGCAGAGTAAATCAGTTGCTGTCTGATAAGCAAGCAGGGTTGAGACTGTCAGTGCTCAAACCAAGGTTGCTACCAGACTCACCTGATGGACATTGCTGGAGTAAACAGTACAATGCCATTCTGATCCTGCTCTATCTTGGGCACTTGGAGAGCCATGGTGATGTCCCCATCTCTTCCTACAACAGAAGGGCGAGTATCTCTGAGCCCTGGAATGGCTCCAATTAGTCTTCTGAGGTCTTTTCTTAGGGCAACCAAAGGAAGGAGAAAGTCCCTTTCTTTCCAGAGAGAAGAGTCTGAAACCAGTGGCATGTCAGGAGGCTGTGTCCTTTTCTTAAAGGAGTGACAAATGGAGCACTTTTCCCTAATGTGCCCCTTGCCTAAACACAATAAACATTGGGTGTGGGCTTCATTATTGGGCATGCTTACCCCACACAATGGGCAGTGTTTGAAACCTGGTGAGGGAATAACTATGTACAAAAGCTGACAAGATCTCTGTGTTCTCAAAAACTGTGAGGTAAAATCTGCATGGGACACTTTGACTCAGGCCATGTGTGGTGAGAAGGAACTGAGGGTGACGCCATCCTTATATAGCCATGAGACGGGCTAGGAGGGCCAGAGGGTGCAAGATACCACTAAGCAAAATTCTCTGGCTTCGGTGCTCTGGACCTATGCACACCTGAGTGGAATATACATTTGCAACCCCCTAAAGAAGAAAAGATTGATCTGGAATTTTGTACCTTCAAATGTAAGTAGACTTAGTGATGCTTCTTAATAAAATTCCTGTATAATAATTTTAAAAGCAACCACTTCAAGCACATCACTTCATTCAATTTAGTATCAATACAAATAGCTAACAGATATCGGATAGTGTTCTAGAACTGGATTAATATGCTCTATGCCTTGTTGCCAGAAAATAATCTTAGCAAATTTGTAATTAATTCACTCAAAGGAATAATGATTGTATGTGTAAACCCCTAATAATTTAATAATTAGCAAAAATGTGACGTTTTACACAGTAGCAATACCTGTTACATTTTATATTAACATAAGCTAGTAGCAAAGTAGTCCCTCAATTATGTAGGAGTTAATGCATCTATCTGTCATTATTTCCTATAAAAAAAAAACTGTGCCTACAAGTCCTGTGCCTACAACATGGCATGCAAAATTGTATGCCATGTCATACTGGAAAAAAACGTGGTTGGCTTCAACTGTATGTATAGTTAGTTTTCTGCCAGCATTTTTAGCAGGTAAAATTATTATTCCATTAAAATGGGTATTCTGTATGTTGTAAAAACACGGCACATTAAAATGGATTTGACTTTTAATGTGGAGATACAGGGCTCAGAGATTAGCTAATAATTGGACTTATGATATAGTTAGAGAGAGATGACTATACATAGCTATCATTTAACTGCATGTTCTATTTGTTGAGAAAACATTTATTTTTTAAAATATCCTCTATTTTGTGGGCATTTAGGACATCACTGAAATCTGATTTCCATGCAACTTTTGGTTTTAAAGTGAGAGAAGTCAACTCAAATTTATTTAAAAAAATCTGTATTTTCACACGGATTCTTCACTGTATATTAGTGCAGTCTCATATTGTATAATAGGGTGCAAGAGTCTAAAAGGCAGTTAAGGATGAGGAATGAAATAATCTATTTCAAAGTAATACAGAACACTGATTTTTAAATAAACATTTACTGCTTAACAATTTAAACTCGCTCCCCACATCTTTAGTACTGTGTGTGATTGGCACTTGTATATCATATAACTCAAGATCCCTCTCTTTTACACAGCATTATATGGATAATCCTTCTGAGAGAATGAATTATTCCTTACAAATACATTTACTGTATCAAGCACAGAAACACAGGTGCCCAGTGGTCAGATATCTGACACAAGTTTTTCTGGTTCTCTATGTTTCCTCCTGACAGCCCCTTCCTTTCTTTTCTTAAATAATTTAATAGAGTTTTTGTGGTAATTGTAAGGCAATTCCTACTCTACATCCTTGGATGAATTTTCCTATGATTATTAGAATATCACAACATGTTAACGGTATGAAAGACCATGTTTCATATGCATGTATTTCATGAATCAAAGATGTCTCTTAAATCTCTCAAAAAATGTATACAAAAAACAAGAGAGCTAGAAATAGCTAATAAAGACTTAACAATACTGGCTTCCCATAAGAAAAATGTTTGCCCAAAAGTTTATATAAAGACTATTCCTTTACACTACATTTTAACACAGGTCCTATTTGAGATAGTGAAGATATGTAAAAAAATAAAACATTCATTTTTAAATTTGAGATAACAGTATTGTTATTCAGCATTTTCTTTTATGTAGAAGTCTTCTTTCAGATCTCATTACAATAGTAATGCTTAATGCATCTTCTGCATCTAGAGTTCTAGGTCCGGGCAAGGGAGAGGTGTGATTTAAATTAAGTCCACCCACTCTAGCATATGAAAATTCAGCATGTGCCATTTGTCTTGTTATCTTTGGGTGAAATCTTGGCCTCACTGAAGTCAATAGTGAAACTGCCATTGACTTCAATGGGGCCAGGCTTTCATCCCAAAAGTATAGCATCAGAAGATGTAGAGGCAGCAGCATTTGAAGCACTGTTAGTGGCAGCACTATAAATATTACCGAGTAAACTGTTTACAAACTGCAATGGAACCCAGTTAGAGTGAACTCCAATGTAGCAAAATTCCGCTGATAATGTAGTAATGGAATAGTATGAAAGTTTTTAATTGATTCAATCATATTTCATTCTGTTTATAGTTTCAGTCCACTATTAGTTGGTTCCATTGGCATTTGCTGCAATTAACATCTAACAGATAATATACTTTTGCATGTAGGAAATCTTTCACTATCCCCTTGAAACTGCAGACAGAGAAGTTAGGATGTATCTGGCTCCCCTGTGGACTTCAAGCCTGGGGTCAGTTATAATAGCACAAGGCATCCCATGCCCCTGATATGCTGGGAAGTTTGGTAAGGGGCTTGGAGTTAACCAGAGTAGCTTCAAAAGTGGGCAGTGCTGGCACAGGTGCCCAAGAAAAAATTAGATTCAGCACAGTCTGAGAGCAGCAGCCATCGGGGACTCCTACAATATCCTCATTGTACTTCAAAGAATCCCTTTCTGACAGAAGCGTTCATGGAGGAAGCAGGTACAAATACTGCCTGACAACCTTCTCTGGGGGAATGAATCCCCTTCAGAATGCAGCTGCATTCTAGCACAACAGTCAATGCTCTATGCCAACAGAGGTGACATTTCTAAAATGTATTATTTTCAGCCTGAAAATTTAAAAATTGTCTTCAAAGATAAAAAATATTGTAATGTACGCTGAAAATAAAGCGAGGGGGAGAAACAGGAGATCCAAAATTACAAGGGCGCTGAAAATAAGGCTTAAAATGTAAGCACCTCAAAACAACAGAGAGAACATAGGCCCTGACCCAGGAAAGCACCAAGTCTCAAATCCTGCATACATTTACACTTTTAATATTAACCACCTGAACAACCTCAGCAAAGTAATTCATTTCAATGGGATTGCTCACATGCTTAAAGTAAAGTGTATGCATAAGTGTTTGCAGGAGTGAGGTCTCAGTGTTGCGGGCTGGGTGAAAACATTGTTTTAAATTGGTGAGTGTACCTTTCATTCAGGGTGAATGTCAGAAAAAATAGGAGCCTCAAACAAAAACACTGGGATATGTCTCTGACCAGAACAAAAGCACATGTGAGTCTGCTCAAGAATTAGCACTTTGTCGGGAAGAGGGTTTTTGCTGAATATTGTTTGATGTGTGGGTGGATGTCTGTGTGAGAGAGAGAAGGGGAGAAACAACAGACATGAAGACAGAAGGCAACAAGGAAGCTCCAGACACAGAGTGAATAAGCATGGCCCTGAGAAAAGCCTAGGGAGAACTTTTGGACTGAGTGCTGACTGAAAGGGGCTTGGAGCTGTAAACAAAGAAACTATCTCCTGTTGTTGTTTGATTTTTCCTGTGTCCAAGGAAACAGGTCTTTGTACATTGTAAATATGATTGCATCAAAGATGCCTGACTCCATCTCAGTTTCTTTGACTCACTGCTCAGGTGCAAAAGGGTAACAATAACTTGCATAACTTTACACATATGAACATTTCCAATTAAATCAATTGAAAAATCTTTGAACTCTTGGAAGTCAATGGGAATATTGGCGTGCTTGAAGTCATGCACATGTTTAAGTGCTTTGCTGGATGAAGGCAATCCTCTTTTCATTTTTCATTCCTACCTATTTTTAAATTCTCTATATATTTCTGATATCCTATTGAGATATTATTCTCAAAGAGCAAAACTAGCTGTGACAGTGTTTGATCCTTTTTAAAATACACTTGTTATTAACTAATTAGCCTAGATAAACAAATAGCTATTGAGGGCACTCGTTGCTTGTCTACACACAGAATTTTTCCTGATCAACTGTATGTGTGGATGCTCTCATTCTGAAACAAAGGTTCCTAGTTCCCATTTAGGTTAAGCCACTTTGGTAAGTCTATACTTCAATTAAAAACTGGTGGCTGGCCTGTGACAGCTGACTTAGGCTCGCAGGGCTTGCGCTCACGGGCTGTTCAGTTATTGTGTAGACATTTGGGCTCAAGCTGGAGCCCAGGCTCTAGGACCCTGAGATGTGAGAGAATCCCAGAGCTCCAACTGTTGCCCAAGCCCAAATGTCTACACAGCAATTACACAGCCCTGCAGCTCAAGCCCTGCAAGCAAAAGTCAACTGGCACGGGCCGGCCGTGGATGTCTAATTGCAGTGTAGACATACTTTTTGAAAGGCACTCTTGTTCTGCATTAACTTTCAAGTGTAAGCCAGTCCTTAGAAGGGACACAGGAAAAGGGGGTCTACAACTTTTCTTCACTGTTTGGTTTCATTAATCAAAATTAATTTTAAAATACAGCAGGGTTCAAATTAAAGCATAATCTCAAAAATATACTTAGGGTTCCAATGTGTGAGGTGGTGAATAGTTCCTATTTAATAGTGCTGAATGTCCTCAACTCTTATTAAAACAAACTTCAATGGTAGTTGAGGGTAGTCAGCACCTTGCAGGATTGGTTCCTGAAAATTACTAAATTACTAACAGAATCAGTAACATTTTCCCATGAAACTTGTTTTAAAATCAGAAAATATTACCAGCTACCAATATTTTATATTGCATTAGATAGTAATGTACAGTTTAATTTTCCTTCACATATGCATACTGCCATTGTACAGTATGATCATATTTGCTGTGACTCCTGTAATTATTTGTCCTGAAGTGCTTTATAATCTAATTTGTACTCCCCAGGGACCATGATGCAATTTAAAGCGAGTCGCCTTTTTAATTTGTCTTTCAGAAGCACATGCAAAAATGACTTTCCTAGCTACATAATTTCATGGAAATTACTTCATTAATATTTAATTATCCCTGGTGGAACTCCAAATTCAATACAGGCACAAGAGTACTATATCAACTCTTATATAAATGCTTGGTTATAACAGAAATGTGTGTGTGTGTGTAGGTACAGGAGCCTTCTTGATGATTACAATAAAATAAAAGTATTTTAAATATGTATTCTGGATTTCATATTCTTCTCCTGGGGGAATTCTGCATCACTGCATGTGTGCAGAATTTATGGCCCCCATAGATTTTTTTACTTCCCCACAGGAAAATGACTTCTGATGGGGAAACAAAGGGAAACTGCAAGAGCGATCATGTGTCCCTCTCTGGCAGTTCAGGCAGGTTGATTTGGGCACCTGGAGCAGCTGGTAGAGATGTAAATCACTGTCAGGGGGTGGGGCTGGGCAATTGTGCAAGTGAGAGAGAGAGACACTCTGTCCCTCTCGCTCAACTATTGTAGCACACTTGGTGTGGAGAGGCAGGGCTTTCCAGTGTTTCTGAAGAGGTAGGCATGGAACAGGCTCTGTCCCCTCGGCCAGAGCAGAATGTAGCAGCCTGCCTGCTTAGTAAATTGTTCCCATTGTTCTTAGTGAATTCCCCCAGAAGTATAAAACAGGTGTAAAAATTTTAAGGTTCCTTTACATTGCCAGAGCGGTGAAAAGGAGCTTCATTGTAAAGGACTGTGTGACCTTATAAATGCTTATGGTGCTTTATGGTATAAATTTTTGGACTGAAAAATTTCCTATCAAAATGTGCTCCATGAACTGTTTCTGGAGATGGTCAGTAGCAAATATAAATTGTGAGTTTGAGTCCCCAGCCCTCACTTGCTCTTCATTTGCCTATAATGTAACACCGAGCATATGGCTGCATATATTTGTTAACTGGTAACTAGAAGTAAAAAGTCAAAACTAGCTACATTAGTATTAGACAGAGGGGGTTTGGGGATTTCCTCCAATGCTCCCCACTCCCATTCTCCATCCACTGTATTGTAGTTTAAATAAATTAACAAAATAATTGAAACTAACGTGATTATATTGTGTTATTTTGACAAAATAATCAGAATTCTGCAGAACTGTAAAATATTGTGTGCAAAATTTTTATGTTTTTGGTGCCAAATTTTAAAATTTTGGTGCAGAATTCCCCCAGGAGTAGTATTTATAACATATGTGGGTGCAGACTTACTACAAAGAAAAAAGGAGAAATCAAAAACATCCAATTGTATAGTTTTGACAATTACCAGTACCTCCTTTTTTCTCATTAGTCTATGTGAATGGGAGCAAGTGAAAAACATGACTGGGGAGAATGATTTCGGGATTTAGAAGCCATCCATCATGTCTAACCCAAAGTTTGTGAAAAGGGCATTTTATTTTACCATTCCACAGGCCAGAATTCATTTTCCCACAGATATTCTATATTCCAGTTCAAGTTCCTGGTATTGTCTACACCACAAATAAGTTCCATTACTTAAAGGTTTGGATAA
Organism: Chelonoidis abingdonii; assembly: GCF_003597395.2. Taxonomy (NCBI): domain Eukaryota; kingdom Metazoa; phylum Chordata; order Testudines; family Testudinidae; genus Chelonoidis; species Chelonoidis abingdonii. The sequence goes on along the minus strand of NC_133770.1, from coordinate 266,031,219 downwards.
AGCTAAAAGGAATGTCATGTCAGCATACTTAACCATGATTGGACTGGAGACCTAGATAATTATTAAAACAAAATAAAAATATTACCTGGTGGGAATCATTAAAGGGAAGAGATGCATGGTTGACCAGCACAAGACAGACAACATCTGGGGTACTAAGAGGATGAGGAAGGAAGAGGCAGATTTGTCTGTGCTGCTCTGGAACCTTTCTCCTTCTCTCTCACCCAGAATGCAGGTAAAGATTGGAACCTGTGCAGGGAGAGGGTCCTGAGGGAGGAAAGAATGCTCCATCTCTCTCCACTTCCATTGGCTAGGCTGCATGTGTTGCGGGGGTAGGAAGGGAGAGTTGATTTTCTTTTGTGCTCTCTCCCCTTCCCTTCCTGCATGTGAAACCCTAGGCCATGCAGCAGTCATCTGCTGAGGTTATTGCCCCACCCACTCTGCCCTAAAATGGAAGTATAGTTTGAACTGTGTTTCCAAGATGCTGTAGGTCTGACCAATCACCAGTTTTTTGGATAAATAAGGAAGTTTTCCATTAGAGCAACACTGATAAACTATCTGGTGGGTCTTTCTTCTTCTTCGAAGCTTCCTGGTTTTAGGTAAAGAGAGCTTGACAGGATTTTAAAGTTGTCAATTTATGAGGGAGTTTGAAAGTTTGTTACAATTTGCAGTCAGTGTCCAGTGAGGGTGAAAGGCTCAAAGGGGCCAGCTCCTAGAAGTACATAGGAGGAGGATGAGAGGATTCAGAGGTAGCCTGGATCCTATGGATTAGGTTGCAGAGGAACAGCGCCAAATACTGGTTATTTGGCATGAAGGTAATTTAACATGCACTGGACCTAAGTAAATAGTTGGTATTTTTTTGCGGGGGAGGGGATATTAGCCCCTTTCCTCATTAATATTAGAAGTTAATAACATTGCAGACTTCCTTTTAAAAATCCATCCCTATGTGTCTATTTCTTTCTCCTCTGTGTCCTGAGGAATATTACTCTCACTGGTTACATTTTGCCTTAAATTACATTGAAACTCTTTGGGGCAGGGAACATGAATTCTGATGTATTTACAGAATGCCTAGCATAATGAAGCCTAGTCATAATTGGGGCATTTGAGCATTATCACAATTCATATCAATAATACACAATATTAAATAATAACAGCAATCACCTTGAAATGAAGAAAATACATCAAAAGCCTACATGCCCCATGGAATATTGTTGGATATGCAGAAAAAAGAGCACTGCTGTCTTTGAACTTAGCAGTTTTATTACCTTTTTCTTTAACCTTTGCACAGAATATTGAAATTTTTATTTCTAGCCATGGAAACAGCTCCTTAGTGTTTTAGATAATACTCTCTCCTGCTCTCTCTCTCTGTCACTCTTTCTCTTTTAGATTTCTAAGTGGCTTAATGAAGGGAAGTTAATTCACACAGAAACACAGGAGAGTTTTTTCTCATACTTGTTCTTGTACAGCACCAAATACAGTGTCAGTGTTAACCCATGAGTATTATTATTAACTGTTTCATATATTTTACGTTTGAGCCAGCATAAAAATGTCATTCACAAACCTTAAAATATGTGAGGTACACATCAATATCTCTAGAATAAACCAGCAAACACCAATGACAGAGCCTTTATGAGCCTTTAGAGTTACAAAATGTCTTGCTGCTTGCTTGTCTATAGGGAAAAAATAGCTTTCAACCATGTAAAAAACTCATTAACTGTACTATACTTCTGCATATTAAAAATACCATAATTGACTTGTTTCAGATTGTGATGCTAAATGTCATTTCCTTCTTTAACATCTGTACTGTCTGAAGCTTCCAGCATTATCTTTGTATGCTATTTAATTTTTAACACTTCACTGTTAAAATTAGTAGAGCAAGTATTAATTAAAAGCAATAATATAATCAAGTTACCAAAAATATTTAACATACCAAAATTTTATATGTGAGCATGTCATGGAAAATCAAATCCCATATTTGGACATGCATGTAGATACTTGCATCCACATGCATGCCCCTGCTTACATACTGATTTGTGCATCCAAAATGCAGGCTTTGGTTGTCCTATTAAACAACTGTGATAGACATTAATCAGACAGACAAGGTGGGTGAGGTAATATCTTTTATTTTGCCACTTCTGTTGGTAAGAGAGAGATAAGCTCACAAGCTTACACAGAACTGTTCTTCAGGTATTACTTCACCCATCTTGGCTTTCTAATATCCTAGGACCAACAGAGCTACAACAACACAGAGACACTAATCAAGCATAACTGAACTTTAAATGTAGGTAAATTATATGTTTTATTTATTGTGCTTAAATATAGTATACATAGAAAAAAAGAATAAATAAGGAAAAAAGCAGAAATGATTTTTAGTGGTGAGGAACTACTGATGGTAAATGTTTTGCAAACAATGTGAGTTTCTCTTTTAAAGATAAATTGTATGTAATTGACTATGTTTTGTTGAAAGGTCAATTGAACAATTGCCACTAACAGAAAGAGAGAGTCTAATTTTCCCTTTTACTTTTCTTATACTTTATAGAAAAAAGAAGATAATGCTCTTGATAATTTTGGAAAGTAACAAATTTAATAAAGTAAGTTTTTGAGAGTATAAATTTAAGTGAAATTTTATTTGTGATTTGGTTTTGTACATTTTATATTTATCAAATTAAAGGTTGTTTTACGATATACAATACCTTAATATATTCAAGTTAAAGATATTACTTGAGGTTTGAAGTAAGAGAAATTCTTTTTTCAAAAAAACTGCTGTGCAAACTTGAAAACAAGCAGACACAAAAGACGGTTACTCACCTTTGTAACTGTTGTTCTTTGAGCTGTTGCTCATATCCATTCCAATTAGGTGTGCACGCGCTGCATGCACGTTCGTCAGAAGATTTTTACTCTAGCAACGCTCAGTGGGTCGTCTGGGTCACCCTCTGGAGTTGTGTCGTTATGGCGCCGGACATATACCCCTGCCAACCCAACGGCCTTTCAGTTCCTTCTTGCCGGTTACTCTGACAGAGGGGAAGGAGGGCGGGTTTGGAATGGATATGAGCAACACATCTCAAAGAACAACAGTTACAAAGGTGAGTAATTGCCTTTTCTTCTTCGAGTGCTTGCTCATATTGATTCCAATTAGGTGATTCCCAAGCTTTACCTAGGCGGTGTGGTCGGAGTGAGATGTTGCAGAATGCAAAACTGCTGAGCCAAATCCTGCATCATCTCTGGACTGTTGAACCAATGCGTAATGTGAGGCAAAGGTGTGAATCGATGACCAGGTAGCTGCCCGACATATTTCCTGGATGGGAACATGGGTCAGGAAGGCGGCAGATGAAGCTTGAGCCCGAGTAGAATGGGCGGTGAGGTGGCCAGCTGGAACGTGAGCCAAATCATAGCATGTACAGATGCAGGATGTTACCAAGATGAAATTCGTTGAGATGAGACCGGTAGGCCTTTCATCCTGTCTGCCACAGCTACAAAGAGCTGAGGTGACCTTCGGAAAGGTTTTGTTCTCTCTATATAAAAGGCGAAAGCCCTGCTAACATCTAGGGTGTGCAGCTGTTGTTCCCGACGTGATGGGTGCGGCTTCGGGAAAAAGACTGGAAGGAAGATGTCTTGATTAACATGAAAGGCGGACAGCACCTTAGGGAGGAAGGAGAGTGTGGTCGCAGTTGTACCTTGTCCTTACGGTATTCCATAATACCGTTGTCAAGGCCCGAAGCTCAGATACTCGTCTTGCCGAAGTAATAGCGACGAGGAAGGCTGTCTTCCAGGAAAGATACAGCAGCGAGCAGGTGGCCAATGGTTCGAAAGAAGCACCCGTAAGCTTGGCTAGCACCAGGTTGAGATCCCAGGTAGGGGTCGGGCGTCTGACTTGAGGGTACAAACATTCCAATCCCTTGAGGAACCTGGAAACTATGGGGGAGAGAAGATTGATCGGCCATATTCCCCTGGGTGGAAGGTGGAGATGGCTGCCAGATGCACCTTTATGGAAGATACCGCTAGGCCCTGTTCTTTCAGGAACCAGAGGTAGTCCAAGACAGTAGGAACGGACACCTGCCTAGGGACTGAGTTACACTGAGTGCACCAGCAGGAGAAACGCTTCCACTTGGCCAGATATGTCATCCTAGTGGAAGGCTTCCTACTGCCCAAGAGCACCTGTTGGACTGAGGCAGAGCAATGCAACTCAGACTGGCTCAACCATGCAGCAACCATGCTGTGAGGTGAAGAGACTGCAGGTCCGGATGGTGAAGCCTGCCACAGACCTGTGTTATGAGATCCGACCAGAGTGGCAGGGGCATTGGGTCTGCCACTGAGAGGTCGAACAACATGGTTTACCAGTGCTGCCTCGGCCATGCTGGAGCAATCAGGATCAGGTGGGCGCTGTCCCTGCAGAGCTTGAGTAAGACTCTGTGGATGAGCGGAAACAGTGGAAAGGCATAAAGTAGGTGCCTCTTCCACGCGATCAGGAATGCATCTGAGAGGGAGCCCGGGGAGCGTCCCTGGAAGGAGCAGAACACCTGGCATTTCTTATTCTCTCGGGAAGCAAAGAGGTCTATGTGGGGAAACCCCCACTTCCGGAAAACAGAATGGATGACGTCCGGATAAATCAACCACTCGTGAGACAGGAAGGATCTGCTGAGGTGATCCGCTAGAGTGTTCTGGACTCCTGGGAGAAAAGACGCTACCAAATCAATTGAGTGGGCTATGCAAAAGTCCCAGAGGTGTATGGCTTCTTGACAAAGGAAGGAGGAGCGTGCTCCGCCCTGCTTGTTTATGTAAAACATGGCCATTGTGTTGTCCGTGAACACTGATACACAACGGCCTTGGAGATGGTCTCGAAGCACCTGGCATGCTAGACGGACCACTCTCAGCTCCTGCACATTGATGTGCAAGGCCAGCTCTTGAGGAGACCAGAAGCCTTGAGTGCGAAGGCCCTCGAGGTGGTCACCCCAACCCAGAGATGACACGTCCATGGTTAGGGCCATCGAGGGTTGCGGTGGGTGGAATGGCATCCCTGCACAGACTAGAGTGGGGTTTAGCCACCAGGTTAGGGAGCCCAGAACCTTCCGGGGAATAGTGAGTACCGAGTCCAGGCTGTCTCTGCGTGGTTGGTATATTGAAGCAAGCCAGGTTTGAAAGAGACGGAGGCGCAGCCTTGCGTGCTTGGTCACGAAGGTGCAGGAGGCCATGTGACCTACTAGGCTGAGGCAGGTGTGCACTGACGTTCTCGGGAAGGTTTGAAGACTTCAAATAATTGAAGCCATTGCTTGAAAACATGACTGTGGGAGGCAGGCTCTGGCCAGATTGGAGTCCAGAACCGCTCCTATGAAGACTATTCTCTGCGTGGATGTCAGAGTAGACTTTTCTGTGTTGATCGTCAGGCCTAGGCTCCCGAAGAGGTCTTTGATGATGCACAGGTGCTGCGACACTTGTAACTGGGAAGTCCCTTGAATGAGCCAGTCATCGAGATATGGGTAGACATGTACCCGATGATGCCGGAAGGAGGCAGCGACTACAGCCATGCATTTTGTGAACACATGCGGAGCTGCAGAAAGGCCAAACGGAAGTACAGTGAATTGAAAGTGTTGATGGTTGACCACAAAATGGATGTACCATCTGTGTGGTGGGTAAATTGCGATGTGGAAATACGTGTCCTTCATATCAAGGGCGGCATACCAGTCTCGCGGATCCAGGGACAAGGTAATGGTCCCCAGGGTTACCATGTGGAACTTCAGCTTTATCATGAATTTGTTGTGTTCTCGCAGGTCTAGGATCAGTTGTAGACCGTCCTTTGCCTTGGGGATTAGGAAGTAGCGGGAATAAAACCCCTTGCCCCTCATGTCTTTTGGTACGTCCTCTATGGCTCCCAAGGCTAGGAGTGACTGGACCTCTTGTAAGAGGAATTGCTCGTGAGAGGGGTTCCTGTAGATGGATGGGGAGGAAGGGTGGAAAGGTGGGGTTGAAACAAACTGGAGGTAGTATCCCACTTGTACCGTGCGCAGGACCCAATGATCTGAAGTTAGCTGGGACCAGGCAGGGAGGAATTGTGAGAGGCAGTTGAAAAAGGGAGGAGAAGGATCCAGTAGAGCAACTGGTGGGCCGCCCTCAGGCATCCCATCAAAAGGTCTGCTTGGGCCCCGCTGGTGGTTTAGGGGGCGCCTGATTTTGACCTCCTTGAGGGCCAGGCTGTCTCCGATGATTCCCTCCCAAGCCTTCTGCTAAGGTCCTGATGCGGCCTAGGCAGGGCATTAGGGAGGTGTGGCTGGGGTCGGAAGGTCCTGCGTTGGGTCACTGGCATGTGCATGCCCAGCGAGCGCATTATAACGTGATTGTCCTTCAGACTTTGCAATCTGGGGTCAGTTTTATCTGAGAACAGGCCCTGGCCTTCGAAGGGCAAATCCTGAATAGTTTGTTGTAATTCAGGGGGAAGGCCTGATACCTGGAGCCAGGAGATACATCTCATCGTCACTCCTGATGCCAGAATTCTGGCTGCAGAGTCCGCTGCATCCAGAGAGGCTTGGAGGGAGGTTCTTGCTACCTTTTTACCCTCCTCAAGTAGGGCCGTAAATTCTTGACGGGATTCCTGGGGAAGAAGCTCTGTAAACTTCCCCAAAGACACCCATGTGTTAAAGTTATATCTACTTAGGAGGGCTTGTTGGTTTGCCATCCTAAGTTGGAGGCCCCTGGCCGAGTATATTTTGTGGCCTAGAAGGTCCGTGCGTCTAGCCTCCTTTGGCTTAGGAGCCAGGACTTGCTGCCATGATGCTCCCTCTCGTTCACCAATTGCACCACTAAAGAGCAAGGAGGTGGGTGAATGTAGAGATATTCATACCCCTTTGAGGGGACCATATATTTTCTCTCTACTCCCCTTGCTGTAGGTGGAATCAAGGCTGGGGATTGCCAAATGGTATCCGCATTAGCCTATATGGTGCGGATAAATGGAAGAGCCACTCTAGTAGGTGCATCAGCCGATAGGATGTCCACGACAGGGTCCTCTATTTCAGGGAGCTCCTCCACCTGTAAGTTCATATTCTGAGCCACTCATCTCAAAAGGTCTTGATGGGCCCTGAGAGCAATTGGTGGAGGGCCTGAGGAGGATGTTCCCGCCACCGCCTCGTCAGGCGAGGAGGAAGAGGAGAGGTCCAGGACCAGGGGGTCCTGTGGGGGCTCCTGCACTTGAGGAGCGTCATCTGTGTCAGGTGGAACCTGGGTGTCTGCAGATGGTATCGGAGCCTCATCCGTGCCCGTGGAGGGGGTGGCTTACTGTTGCCTCTGGTACCCGGTATTCTGACGGGGCCGACCGTGGAGCCACTGATGGAGCACCTTGGGCCTGGTGGTATGCCATGGTGTCCAGAAGGACCAGTGATGATGCCCTTGCTCGTGGCTCTGGCTCTCTGGGAATATATGACTGGGGATGTCAGAGTCACACTCCTGAGGATAGGATGCGCTACCAGCCTGCGATGACACCGATGTGTGTCTCGATGGCCACGGCGGTGCCCATAGACCCTGGGAGGGCGCCACTGTTCTGAATGCTCGATCCCGGGGCGGTACCAGGGAGCGGTACCGGGAGCTATAACGGTACCACGAGTGAGACCGGGACCTTCTACCGTAGCAGTGCCGGGAAGTCAACCGGGATCTCGAGTCCCTTCGTCTGGAGCGACTGCAGGATACACGGTGCCAAGAGCGGTGCCGGGAGTCAAATCGGTACTGGGAGTATCTGGCCGGTGAACGAGATGTCGAACGGTGCCGCGAGTGCGACTGGTAATGCGATGGAGAGCGGTGCCGGGACTGTGAGCGGCACCGCGAGCGGGAACGGCGTGATCGAGAATGTCTGTGAGATCATGATCTTAAGTGACGTCTCTCTGTTGGACCAACAGAGGCCGGTTTTCCGATGGATTGTATGACCCGCATCGGCGGTGCCGGGGGTTGAGGCCACGTCGACCCCGTCATGCCGTGAAGAAGGTCTCTGGTGTAGAAGGGAGGGCAAGCTCAACCACAGCATGAGCCGGGGAGCTGTCAGGCACCAGACTCAATGGCCCTTGTGAAACCGGAATTGACGGTGCCATGCTTGGTGGAGCTGCAATCAGCAGTACCACAGTCGACGGTGCCACGGCAGAGGACAGTGCCGGACGAACCGTCTTCAAAGAGCGCTCCTTCTGTGGAGTTGAAGCAGCTGGAGCTCTATGTTGCTTCCTGGGTCTTGGGGACGGAGCAGTGTTGAGCAGATGTCGGTGCTGCCAAGGGTCATTGCCGAGGCTCGTTCTCAGTACCGGAGCGGTCCGGGGCCGAAGGGGCGCTCCTTACAGAAGCAGTCTGTTGGGCACTCGGTACCGATGCTGCAGAACTAAGTGCCAACGCCATGAGGAGCTATTTCAGTCGAAAAGTCCCGCTCCTTCTTTGTCCGTAGTTTAAACGACTTGCAGATGCAGCACCTATCGGTAAGGTGGCATTCCCCTAGGCACTTGAGGCAGGAGTCGTGGGGATCCCCTATTGGCATCGGCTTTTGGCATGCCAAGCACGGTTTGAATCCCTGTGCCTTGGGCATGGGCTTGCACTGGGGTAGAGGAAAGGGGCTAATCCCCGATCCTCCCTTAAACTATATATATTAACTATAAATACAACAACTAATACTAACTATAACTACAAGAACTTGAACTATACACACAGTAAACAGCAAAGGACTACGAGTAGCTAGGGACGTGGAGATCAGCAAAGCCGCACTCCACAGTTCCAACGACCGTCACGGGCGGTAAGAAGGAACTGAAGGGCGATTGGGTTGGCAGGGGTATATATCCGGTGCCATAACGGTGCCACTCCAGGGGGGACCCTGCTGACCCACCAAGTGTTGCTAGGGTAAAAATCTTCCGACGAATGTGCATGCGCCGCACGCCCACCTAATTGGAATCGATATGAGCAAGCACTTGAAGAAGAATTAAACCTCCCTTGAATAAAGACAGGTTTCAACGTAGCAGCCGTGTTAGTCTGTATCTGCAAAAGGAACAGGAGTACTTGTGGCACCTTAAGAGACTAACAAATTTACTTAAGCATAAGCTTTCATGGGCTACAGTTCACTTCTTCAGATGCATAGAATGCAACATATAGTGAGGAGATATATATTGTGACAGACCCAGGCCAATGGGGTGCAGGAGTCCGGTAGAGGGCAAATATTCTGGTCACTGGGTGAGCAGTTTTCTGTTCCGAGTGACCAAAGAGCAGGGTCTGCACCTAGAGTAGTCAGGAACCGTGCTATAAGCAATTAAGGCAGAGAGGCTAATTAGAAACACCTGCAGCCAATCAAGGGCAGGCTAATCAGGGCACCTGGGTTTTAAAAAAAGGAGCTCTCCTCCAGTCAGACGGGGAGGAGCTAGAGGATGAGAAGTGCATGTGAGGAGTTGGGAGTAAGAGACACAAGGAAGCTGAGACTGAGAGGAGTGTGCTGCTGAGACTAAGGCGTACAAGGCGTTATCAAGACACCAGGAGGAAGGTCCCGTGGTGAGGATAAAGAAGGTGTTTGGAGGAGGCCTTGGGAAAGTAGCCCAGGAGTTGTAGCTATCACACAGCTGTTACAAGAGGCACTATAGACAGCTTGCAAATCCATAGGGCACTGGGCTGGACCTGAGTAGAGGGCGGGCCCTCGGGTTCCCCCCAAAACCTCCCAACTCCTGATCAGGCACAGGAAGGAGCTGATCCAGACAGTGGGGGAGATCAACTGAGGTGAGGCAAATCTGCCAATAAGCGCAGACTCAATCAAGATAGAGAGGACTTTGTCACTGGTGTCGGGGTGGGACTTGGTGTGCAACAGCACGGGCCAGAAAGAAGGGGGTATTTAAAAAAAAAAAATAGAGGTTTATTTTTTTTCACCACAATGGAAAGGACTTAGTGCAGGCATTGATACCAAGCTACAGCAGCCCAGCAGGAGGCTACCCGTGTCCAGGCAGCTGCCCAACAGGAGGCAAGTGTGGCTGCAGCAAGAGACTAATCGCCTGCTGATGGACCCCAGCTTCTCAAGACGAGCTAATGTTGCGAGAAACTTGTAAACCAGGTAAAGACCCTTACAGAGCTGAACGCCACGGCCAATGAATATGGACGCAAGTTCCATACGGGCCAGCATTGGCTGTCAGAAAATGACGGCGGAAGGATGATGTAGAGCATACCTTCGGCCTTTGAGAGGACAGCCCCTAATGGGAGGCCTGGCCTCCGAAATTCAGTGGTCTGGCATCTTGGCCGCCATTCCTGTGTGAAAGGCCCCAGAAGGCTTACCATGATAATACCTGAAGAGGCTGCAGCAGACTAGCCCAGCTGAAACGCAGACTGATCCTGGCCAGATCCACGGGGGTAACAACTGCAGTGCGGGCCCAGCAGTATCACGAGTGGAGTACCAGGAAAAAAATAAAACCCCAGTCCCAAATTGATGACCTTCATCCATCTCGACGAAAGTGGTTTACAAACGGAGTCCGGGAGTCCAGAAGAGATACTAGAGGTTCTTGGTCAATCGACCGATAATGAGAGGACTACTGCAAATCTATCGTAACCTGGGTAAGCCAGAACAAAACCCTCACCGATGATGAGATTGGTTTAGCACTGGTAGAGAGGCGAAGGACAGCGAGGGAGCTGACCTGAACCAGTTAAGGAAGAAGCACCCCAGGTTAAACTAGCAGCACTAAGCCCTAGAGCTCGAAGTGACAGGCCAGCCAACGGGGAGCCCAGGTGGAAAGAAGAGAGGGCCTGAAGGCTTCAACCAGAAGCCACAAGGAGTCAGCAGAAACTGAGAGAGAAGAGGATCATTTGAGGTTGGAGCTGCCCAATAACAAGGAGACCGGGGAGATGCCTAGGGCTCCATATAGATGTTATAGCCTGTGGGGAGAGGACATACAGCTGCACAGTGTCCCAATGCTGAGGAGCCGATGCAATGTAACTTGGGAAACTGGGCAGACCCATGGCTCCCTAATCCACCTTGTGGGGTCATCACGAAACACCCACATATGTATACACCAGACCAGTAAAGCTAAATGGGTAGGACGACGCACTGGTTGATTCATGGGAGTGCTGATCACGCCTTGTCTCCCGGGGGAAGAGCTGTGAAGTGTAGTCAGGTTTGCTGGCAAGGTAAGCGTACAGGGATAACATGCATCCATGGACAGTTGTTATTTACCTCACCACCCCAGTAAAACTCGAAAATCTCAGAGAACACTACTGCAGGTAGCAGCAGGTGTAGTCCCTAAACTCCCATAGCCCGGTTGCTCATAGGAGGGACTTCCCAGGGTTTGGAAACTTACTCCCAGTAGGAGATTGAGGAAAAGGGGAACCCTGAAAGTTAGTGAGCCTGCATAGTAGACTATCAACCCCCGGTTTTCTCTGAAATATCCCCAGATTTATTTTCATTCCCAGACATGGTAGAAAGTCAAAAAGGGAAAGGAGGGTAGCTAAGGCCTTGGGAACCCGAATACTGACTCAAAGCCAAGGGTCGCTCTAGTAAGGCAGGCAACTAGAGCAGCCGAAAAGGAGGCACCCCGGAGGGGAGAAGCACCCGAGTTGACCCCCACCCTAGCTTTCTGAACCAGTATAGGCAATAGAGACTGGACCCTTAGACTTGAGCAGAATTAGTCCCGGAAGAGGAAATTGGACGAGACTAGCCGAAGACCAAGTACAACAACATTAGGAAGGAGGTGACTGGAAATAGATGGGTTCCCGCGGAAGGGAAACCCGGGACCAGGACCCTAACTTCATATGAAGATCTCTTATACCAGGTTGCACAGTACAGGGCAGAAGATACAAGCAGATCCTTAGTCTCACAAACACCGAATGCTGGTATAAGTTTCTTCTATAGTCACCTTTCTTGGGGGGCATTTAGTGGGTAAGAGAAGACCCTGGCAATGAGTCCTACGACGGTTCTTCTGCCCGGATACACGAACAATACGGAGGTACTGTGCTTCCCGCCCACAGATGTCAAGCTGCACAGTCCCGTCCCACTTGAGGGCACTTTAGTAACCCCTTCCCATCATAGAGGTCCCTTTGAAGCGAATAGCCCATGGACTACTGGGCCCCTGGAGAGACGGCTTCGGGAGCCACCATATTACTTGTTGTTTTGGACTATGCTTACTTGTACCCAGAAGCTGTCCCCTGCGGAACACCCTCTAAAAACGATAGCCAAAGAGCTGGTGGGAATCTTTGCCCGAGTGGGTACCAAAGGAGATATTAACAGACCAAGGAACCTGTACGCTGAAGGACCTCTGTACGCGCCTCCATATACATACCCTGAGAACTTCAGTCTACCATCCGCAGACTGATGGATTGGTAGAAAGGTTTAACCGAACCCTCAAGGCTATGATAAGGAAGGTGGTAAGTCGGGACGGGAAGGATTGGGATGCCCTACTACCCTACCTTAGGTTCACTATCCGGAGGTACCTCAGGCCTCAACTGGTGTTCCCCCTTCGATTATATACGCGGCGTCCCCCTCGTGCATACTAGACATCGCCAAAGAATCTGGGAAGAGGAACCAAATGAGGGGAGAAAATATAATAGAAACATGTAATACAGATGCGAGACCGGAATAGCCCGTGTCACCCCTATTGTACGGGAACATTTGGAAAAGGCCACGCAGGCTCAGAGAACCTATACATTCACCAGGCAAAAGTCCGACAGTTCCAACCAGGGGATCGGGTGATGGTGTTGGTACCCACAGCAGAAAGCAAGCTTCTGGCCAATGGCAGGGGCCCTATGAGGTGGTTGAACCCGTGGGGAAGTAACCTACAAGGTGCGGCAACCCAGGACGCCGAAAACAAGAACAGATTATCACATCAACCTCTGAAACCCTGGCATGCACAAGAGGCATGCTAAGTGTCCAAAAAGACCTAACCCAGGAAAACAAGCCCTTCCAAACAGGTGAGAGTGTCTCCTGATTAACACCAGACCAGAAATGAGGTGTCTGAGATGATCTTCTGGAACCAAGATGTATTCTTTAAAAACCAGGTCGACAACCGAGACATATCACCACATCGTCACGAACCCTGGGGCCAGAATAACAGTGAGGCCCTATCGGGTACCAGTGGCCAAGGAGGGAAATAAAAAGCAGAAGTAAAAAAAATGCTGGAGTGGGATCATAGAAGATCCCACAGTCAGTGGTCCAGCCAGTCGTGCTGGTGCCCAACCTGATGGCACCACAAGGTTTGCAATGACTTCCGGCGACAAATGAAGTATCCAGTTTGACGGCGTACCCCGTACCTCGCATAGCTGAGCTAGTGGACCATCTGGGTAATGCCCGGTACTTGACTACTCTAGACCTTGACAAAGGTAAGGCAGATTACCCTTGCGAAAGACGCAAAGGAAAAGACTGTGTTCCTCTACACCAGAGGGTTTTTTCATATAATGTCCTCCCTTTGGACTACATGGGCCCCAGTACTTTGCAGCGCCTCATGATAAGCTATTAAGCCTGCATAACAGTTATGCTGCTGCCTACTTGGACAATGTGGTCATTCATACCCCAGACTGGGAAAAGTTCACCTAAGAGAAGGTGGAGGCAGTCCTTGATACCTTCAGGCGAGCTGGCCTTACAGGAAACCCTGCCAAGTGCGCTGTAGGATTTACGGAGGCCAAATATCTTGGCTACATTGTGGAAAGGGTCTGGTAAAACCCCAAGTGAACAAGTGGAGGCCATCCAAAATTGGCTGCGACCATGTCGCAAGAAAAAAGTCCGGGCATTCCTAGGTGTAAGTGGGTATTACTGACGATTTATCCTCAACTTTGGCCACAAGGGCAAGCCCCCTGACTGACCCTAGTAAAAGCCCGTGATCTGATCTGGTGAGGTTGGTCTGACGCAGCAGAAGGAACATTCACAGCCTAAGGACTGCCCTCTGCAGAACCCTTCCTAATAGCCCCTGATTTCGCCAAGGAATTATCCTGCAGACGGATGCATCGGGAAGCAGGGTTGGGGGCCGTTCTATCACAGATGGTCGGGAGGAGGAACACCCCAATTCCTCTACTGTAGGAAATTCCCTTCCAAGGGAACAAAAATATGCATGGCGGAGAGGGATGCCTGCCGTAAAATGGGCCATGGAAGCATACCGCTACTAACTTGCTCGGGCGCAGATTTGTCTCGTGACTGACCATGCCCCTCTCCAATGGATGCAGCAGAACAAGAAGAACACAAGGGTGACCAGGTGGTTCTATCCCTCCAACCTTTCCAGTTCCGTGTGCAACACAGAGCAGGGAGCCGTCATGGCAATGCCGCTTGTCTGTCCAATGTGCACTGTCTGGCTTCCCAAGCTGCCAACCCTTGGTGTTGAGCAGGGGGAGGGATATGTGACAGACCCAGGCCAGTGGGTGGCAGGAGTCTGGTAGAGGGCAATATACTGGTCACTGGCTGAGTAGTTTCTGTTCCCTGAGTGACCAGAGCAGGGTCTGCACTAGAGTAGTCAGGAACTTGCCAGAACCAATTAAGGCAGAGAGGCTGATTAGAATACCTGCAGCCAATCAAGGCAGGCTAATCAGGCACCTGGGTTTTAAAGGAGCCTCTCTCCAAGTCAGATGGGGAGGAGCCAGAGGAGAGGAATGCGTGTGAGGAGCTGGAGTAAGAGACACAAGGAGCTGAGACTGAGAGGTGTGCTGCTAGAGGACTAAGGCCGTACAAGCGTTATCAGACACCAGGAGGAAGGTCTGTGGTGAGGATAAAGAAGGTGTTTGGAGGAGGCCTTGGGGAAGTAGCCCAGGGAGTTTGTAAGCTGTCACACAGCTGTTACAAGAGGAACTATAGACAGCTGCAAATCCATAGGGCCCTGGCTGGACCCTGGAGTAGAGGGCTGGCCCGGGTTCCCCCCAATTTCCCAACTCCTGATCAGACACAGAGGAGTTGATCCAGACTGTGGGGGAGATCACTGAGGTGAGCAAATCTGCCAATAAGTGAAAGACCCACCAAGGTAGAGAAGGACTTTGTCACAACATACACATACAGAGAGCATCTCCTCACTATATGTTCCATTCTATGCTCTGAGAAGTCAGCTGTAGCCCACGAAAGCTTATGCTCAAAAATAAATTTTTAGTCGCTAAGGTGCCACAAGTACTCCTGTTCTTTTTTTCCTTGAATAAAGAGATGAATACAGCTGGCAGAGATCTTAAACACATACCCTAAACATTGATGAAAAAGTGTGAATGTTTATAAAATTGAAATTAGTAAGTTTTGCAATAAAGATGCTAAAAGCTACAGCAGTGACATCTATGGATGATGATAGGACTGTAAAGCACCTTTGGATTGTTTTACATTAGAAGGGAAATATCTTGATGTTCAGCCTATCAACATACATGAATAAACAAATAAGTAAATAAGAATTATTGAGCAATGCCTTCAAGATAATACCATCTAAAGCAGGTAAAATCAATGATAACATCAACAAAAAGCATAAGAAAGAAGGCCCCCAATTGTAGTGGTTTGGCATGAAAAAATGACAACATAAGAGAAGCAGGATAGAAAAGAACTCCTGGCTGCAGATCTGCAACCAGACAACCGAAATGTTTTTCGGAAACTGCTTGTTGAGGAACCAGTCTCCAGGGAGAACCCATCAAGGACAACTAAGAAAGAAGCAAGAACCCTTGAAGAAGCATTGCAAGCTCAAGCCAAGAAGATAACTAACAAGTTTGTGGATGACAATTAAGCTTGCTGAAACAACACAAAAAAGTTAGTTAAATGTTCGCCTCCAATAATAGTTAGACCAGGGTTGGCAACCATGGCACGCGGCCAAAGATGGGAAGCAAGCCAATTTTTAATGCACGCTGGGCCTGCCGGGACCCCAGTGTGCCATTAAAAAATACTGCCGACGCGGCAAGCGCAGTGTCCACGCTCCTGGCTGGAGCGCCAGACGACACACAAGCTGCCTCGCCCCTCCTCCGCCTTCCCATGGGTCCTGCCGCCCGCGCACACAGAGCTCTGGGTCGTGCTGCGCGCTCCCGCAAGGCACCGTTTGGCTCAGTGGGAGGGAAAACTGCTCCTGGTCACCCGGAGCCCCGCCCCTCGCGCGCAGCGCTCTGAGGGACGGGGCGGGGCTGCGCGTGTGCGGCAGTGACAAAACTCCACATGAGCGGGAGCCTGATGGTAAGGGGTCTGGGTCCGGGGGTGGGGGTTGGATAAGGGTTGGGGCAATCAGGGGACAGGGCAGCAGGGCAGGTTGGATAGGGGGTGGGATCCCGTGGGGGTGGTTAGGGGGCGGGTCCTGGAGGGCAGTCAGGGAGCGGGGGGGGGTGGATGGGCATGGGAGTCACTGGGGTCTGTTTGGTGTGGGGGTGGATAGGGCGCAAGCAGTCAGGGGACAGGGAGGCAAGGAGGTACTGGGGGCAGTTAGGGTGGGGGTGTCTCTGGAGGGGATGGTCAAGGGACAAGGAGCTGGGGGGGTTTGGGAGTTCGGGGGGGCTGTCAAGAGGCAGGGGTGTGGAGAGGGGTTGGGGCAGGCAGGGAGCAGGGGGAGGTTGTATGGGTCCAGAGTTCTGGGGATTCTGTCAGGGGTCAGGGAGCAATTAGATAGGCATGGGAGTCCAGGGGGTCTGTCTGGGTGTGGGGGTGTGGATAAGGGTTGGGGGAGTCGGGGGACAGGTAAGGGGTACGGTCCTAGGGGGGCAGTCAGGGGACAAGGGGCAGGGAGGCTTAGATAGGGGGTGGGGTCCCAGGACGGGGTAGTTGGGACAAGGAGTGGGGGGAGTTGGGGGTTCTAGGGGGGGAGCCCAACAGTTGCAATGTCAAAAAGAAGGCAAGCTAATTTTTGAACAAAAGGACAACATAGGTGTTTTAAAAAGTGAGGAAAAGAGAAAAAAGTGGTTTTTATTTTCTTTTGGAAACAGAGTAGTTTTGTGAGCTAGAGAAGAGCTTTACCTGTTCTTACTTTTTCTAATCTAGATGGTTCTGAACACCTGCTGAGTAACACCTCGTTTGTATTCTCATTTTGCTCCTCAAGCATCTCATTATCTTTTACACCATGACAAATACTTTGGGCAGTCACTGATAAATGCTGCTGTCTTCTCAAGACTGGACTAACACTATCCTTTACTTGCAGGAATTCCTGAATATAAAGTATCCAGAACACAGATGTTCAAAATGTACCTTGTCTTTCACTTGCACCCCATCAAATTCTGTAGTATTGATTGTAGAGTTTAAAACATTTATAAGCCACTTAATAGCTGAGAGCCATTATACATCTTTTGTCCCTGTTTCTTGATTCTGACCTCCATAAACAGGTTACTTATCTAATCCAAAATATAACCTACTGTAAAATACCATGGGGGGGATGCTCTTTAGCAACCATGTGCCACAATTTTTTGAACTTACTTAATATTTCTAATTGCAATGCCAGTCAGATTTGGCATTTAAAATAGGGCTAAATAAAAATGTATTAGCTTTTCATTCAATCAGTTTTCATATTAGGATAATTTAAATAGTATCTTATTATAAAGCACTCTCTGATTCTTTTAGGAAGAACACAATGTAAAAGACATTGTATTGATATTATCCAATAAAAACATTATACAGATGTGGAGAGAGAAACACATATAAATGGTCCACATTCCCTTTTGCAATCTGGCTTCTTTGCTGCACTCTGATGTCACAAAAGAGCCAGAAACTAGACAAATCTCCTCAGCTCAAGAATTTCCTGCCATTGAAGAGACTTCAGCTGATGTACAGTAGGCACAGAAGGCTCCTTTACCACACTCTCTGCCATCTCTGCCTTGCATAGGAATTTTTCTAGAGACAGAAGAGGCCTGGCAAGATGCTCCTAGCCGCTAGCTATTGTCTGATGCCAGTCAGCTCCTTGAGGGCCAATATCAATTGGTGTAGTTTAGGACTGCTCGGAACTACAGCGGGGCCAATGTACAGCTAATCTGAAAATCAGGGAGTTGCAAGTGGCTTCTCGGTAACTACTCCCACACTGCACCCAGCAGAGACTGGATGCAGCAGAGAATCTGGCCCAGTATTTCTAGTTTCCCAAGCATGAACTCTATATTGTATGTATTGCATATGAAGGGGAAAATTTATCAAAAAGCACTATAACAACATTTGTTATTTTAATTGCTGTAGCCCTCTCTGGGATAGGTAGCCCAGCATAGATAAATGGGCAGAAAAAGTAATTTGAAAAAGATTTCTGAAGTGCAGTAATTTTTCCTAGTCTGATTTATAACTATTTTTTTTATTGTTATGAAAGGTATGCTTGCCTTGTTGAGGTACAGGATAAAGCAACACTTTCCTTAATAAACTGAAGAATACATATTTGTCTAAATATGACTACAGGTGCAAACCATCAAAAGAGACACCTCTGTAAACACCTCTTACCAGATATCTTTGAATTTCGTAATGCTCAAAAGCTAGAGAGGGCAGGAAACTAAGAAAAGATCAGATATAAAGAGAGTTTAAGAGTCATTTCTTTACAGAGTGTGTAATTAAATATGTGGCTCAAACTACCACGGGAAGCGGCAAAATCAGCATTTGTGAACATATTGAAAAAGGCGTTAGGCACTTCAAGGAATTATCATTTGCAAGGTTCCTGCCATTTCATTTTCAAGCAGATATGAACGGATATAATTTTGTTTACATATGTGCACTAAAAATTGCTTTAAGAGCTTCCCATGCCAATATCTGATTTCTAGACACAAGCAGTTTAGCCAGACTGACAGAAGTAACTCGCAAGGTCTCATGATTTTATAAGACCAGTAACAGGATACACAAATATTAAGAGGTGGGTATGGCTAAAGAAGTGCATCTGAAATGGTATAAGGAGTAACAACAGTAGATGAAAGACCAAATGTCATTTGTTAGAAAATAAGCAGATGCATAATGGACTCAACAAGGTGCCTCATGCATTTTCTCATGTTCACATATGATATCTGAATAAAAATGAAATATAAAGCAACCCACAGGAGGCTCTTGTCCTTAAAAGGTGGAAAAACATCTTGCCAAATGGAAATTGGATTGTACAGTAGGCCAAGAAAATCATCCATGTGGAGGACAGACAAGTGTAACTATTTCTTAAGCATATGTACAGAAACATGGTGAGTCAAAGCCTAAAGGTTTCGGGGGGGCTTAGGTTGCATGTCTAATACTTTAAATAAGCAAGAATTGCCATGGAAAGGGTCAAGACAAATACTTGACAGATGTTAGCAAACTTATTTGAGGTAATATAGTATTTATATGACAGAAGGAACAAAGAGCAAAGTGAGCTGTCATGCTAAATAAAACCTGCTGTTAAATAAAAAACAAGAACACAAAATGAAAACATTGGGATAAGGAGGGAAAAAAAGAAAAAAATGGAGAGGTAACACTTGATGAAATGAAGGCAAATATTTAAATCAAGATGACACTGTGATGAGTTTGCAAACTGAGTATAAGAACCTTACATGAGAGATGTATATGGATGATGAGACAAGACAACAAGGAATACATTTAAAAAAAAGTACACAGAGTGACTGCAGTACTGAAAAAGAGAGGCAATTAAATAGATTTTTCAAGGCCACAGGAACATTATACCTTTACCACCCACACAACCAGCCCCAATTACAATGCAACCAAGGCAGTAGAAAAATCTCTGTTATGGCTTGAATATGCCAGAAACTATCCTCTCCTCACTGTTTTCTAGATAGAGAGATGAGGGGGCCAGACAGAGACCGAGACATTCACTAAATCCATAAACTAATCTAAAGAACTCACCAAATGAACCTAATGGTGTTCTGAGATCTGTACCAAGTGCTGTCTGAAGAAAGGAAGTGGAAAACTTCTCTTGAAAGGAAAGGAGGAAGTTTCAGAGCCCTGGGATCCAAAGCTCTCCATGGCTTGGTTTGCAAACTCTTGCAATTTTGATTTGTTCCTGATGTAACCCTTCTGCGCATCAGAGTTGGCAGCAACAAGGGCTGGGTTCAGTATCTAGGAGTTACGTTTCAATAACACAATGCAAAACTGGATCGGGCCCCAACCCAGAGACCTGGGACAATTACATACCGCTCCCCTGGGGACCTCTAAGAGGCAATACTTCCCCTCTCGCAAGCACAGAGTCTGAGTGTAGCAAAAGCCTTTTAATAAAGGAGGGAAACAATGCGGCATTATGTTGGGGAAACACCACAAACAGGATTCATAACACAAACCTTGAGCAAAACACCCACCCCCAAGTTAGTTTGGCAGTGTCCTTTCCCCCTCAGGGTCTTAAGTCCAGCAACCTAGCAGTCACCCCACTCACAGTTTCTGTCCTTGGTCAGTGCAGCCCCCAGAGTTCAGAAGTTCATTTGCAGAGTTTACCTCCCGCCCCTGCCCCCAACACACTCTTAACACAGCTCTCAGTGATTTCAGTTCTTAGTAACTTCAGCTCTTTAGTGATTTCAGCTCTCAGTTAGTAGGGGAGCCCCAGTGCTGATATACTCAGAACCACTAGCCCAAAGTAAGTCTATTGCTTAGACCTAGGTATCAGTGATTGCAGCATGTAATAAGACTCCGAATGGATTCAAAATTAACTCTGTTATTACACAGTGGAGAGAGAAGGGGTCAAAGTGGTGTTTAGGGGCCCACACTACCAGGTACACATACCTGCCTCCAGCCTCTCTCAGTTCACTGGGCTTTGGAACCCACGTCCCTTGCCTAGTAGGTGCTACTTAGTTGAGGGCAAGTCCCTCCATCATAAAATGCCAAGTATAGTTCTACTATCCTTGATCACATAACCAGGACAACACCACCTTATTACTCCTGCCCCAATAACAAAGAGACTGGTGATCCCACAGCAGCCAAAGTGATCATTTGGGCAAGCAGTCCCATCATGCAAACAAGATCAGCCCCTGAAGTCCTTTTCCACAGCTCACCACCAGATGTGAGGGTAGAGCTCATTCTGACTGCTTACACTGAGAACTATTTCATGGTGAAATATTTGGAACCTTGGTCTTTAGTGAGACTTGAAGGGAAACTAACAGCAACTTGAGTGTTCTTTATGCTAGAAGGAGGAGTATGATATTTTGGTCATTCTAGAACAGAATTTTTCTCATCCTGACAGTCTACAGGGTTTACTCTTCCCTAAATAGTTTCTCTCCTATAAGGAGCTGGCTACAGGGCACTGTTCAGCCTGGAGTTTTGCTTTTCATAAAATTCTTCTGCCCATAAGATTATTGGTAAGCAGAAGAGAGGGAAAAGTCACCAGGCCCAAGGAGGAATCAAGAAAAGCTAGCTTCAGGTCATGTTTCTCCCAGGATTGCTCCATAGTTTTCTTGTGGTCTGAGAAACATGCTTAGGGCAGGGGAATCCTATGCCCTCTTTGGCCACTGAAAACAGTGCCAGGCAAGGAGAAGGATGAAGGAACTCCTAAAGAACACCTTGCAGGGTGAGGAGGAGTACCCTACAACTATCCTTCCTGAACTCTCAAGCATACAGAAGCTTATGGGGACGGTGGGGGACAATGACTGGCTGCATCCTGGAAAGCTGAATTTAAATGAATTATGATGTAGTTAAACTGGGATGACACCAAGCATTTTCAGATCATCTCCTTGTTTTGTGAACCTTGTCCCAGGAACCTTAACTCAGGCCTGGTGCTTGCTATGGAGGTTGGGCTGTCTGTTTGATGCCTGCCCATGGAGGCAAAGAAACCAGAATGAAATCTCCTCCGAGGAGACAGAATTGGAGCCAGGAGACAAAAGTTACAAAAGCAGCCAGACATATGGAACCATATCTCAGCTGCAATCCATCAAACCATCAAACATGCTTCTTCAAAGGCACAACCGCCAGCTGGTTGTGTCTACTATGCAGCAGAATTCCCTCCAGACTCCAGTGTTCTCACTATTTCACTATGATTTCACCATAGAGTCTTCCAGATAACATAAGACCTGAATTCTGAGTTAAAAAGTTAGGGCTTGTCTAGACCAGGAAGATGCATCATGTTAGAAATGTGTTAACTAATATGTGTAGCAACTAGTGTTGACAAGGGAAAGTTTTAAAATGTATTCTCTGGTTATGGTAGCAAGGACCCTGAAGTTACTCATAATTAGTGAACAGTTAGTACACTAGGTACTAAGTTGTGTTTTACGTTCTGTTAGATGTGTTCGTTAATAATGGTTTCTAACATAATTTCTTTCTCCACTGTAGACAAGGCCTACGACCATAAGGTAGTGATAGATATGAGGCCAAGGGTGGGCTGCAACAAAAAGGGAGAACTAGGTGTCAAAAAAACTAGAAATGTTGGGGACTGCGCTAACAATCCAGACAACTATGAAGCACACCCGAGTCCAGAATGGTGCCTCTTGTAAAAGAAAGAGTTAAACATGACTGGCATAAGGACTTTTTCCTGTCACAGGATGTTCCTTTTCTTTTCTCTGTGGAATGTTTAAAGACCCAGAAGGATAGTGTAGGGGTTTTATTACTGTTCTTTTTTCTTGATAAAAACAATTATTGTTTTTTTCTATTTATTAACTTAGAAATATCTAGAAATGCAAAATGTAGTCTCTTCTGGTTTTACTGATGGATGTCTTATAGAACTCAGAGTTGTTTATTGCGAGCTCTTTGCATCTTATTAGAAGAAGCAGGGTGTTGGATCTTTGCCAACAATTTTTTTTGTCTTAAATACTCATGAATCACTGAAATTAAATATCTGTTAACAAAACAAATAGACTTTTAAAAACATATGGCTAAAATTCCCTTCCCCTCTCAAATGCTCAGCTTTCTGAGTCCTTGACTCCAGCGTTCTCACTATTTCACTACGATTTCACCATAGAGTCTTCTAGATAACATAAAACCTGAATTCTGAGTTAAAAAGAAAGCACAACAAACTAAAACTTTTTTCATTTTTTTGGACAAAATACATTATAAAGAAGCCAAAGAGAAAAAGAGATCATGCTTTTCCCCTTTACAAGTCATCTTTGTAGTTAATGCGTTAAGAAAAGCTAGCTCACAGCATCCTGGGTGTTTGTTAGAAAAATGTGTATTGAATGCCGATTTATTTTTTACCAGGAGAAAAGCAACATTAAATTAGTACATGATAAATAAAAAAGCTTTTTACTGAAACTAGAAGAATGCATATAGAAATTCATACCTGAAACTACACCAATTCCATCATCACAGTCATAGTCAGAGACTTCACTATCACTGATTCTTTTGGACCCTGCAGAAAAATAATTGTCACAAACATATCAGTGTTAATATTGTAGGTCGGAACTACTCAGGCAATAATAATAACCAAATGAAATGTATTTCAGACTACATAACTTGGCAAAAATACATAGATAAATACAAGGAGAATCAGTACAGGATCCTCGGAACAGAAAGATATGTACATTATTGTAATGGTTATTAATTAGTGGCACATTAGCTATTTTCCTCTAAATCGATAAATAATAGTTCAAAAGTGAAAGAATGAAATCCAGCTGCAAATTACTGAAGTTATGCTATGTTTGCATATGTTTGTGCTTGTTTGCAATATGGCTAAACTCATATATATAA
Source organism: Chelonoidis abingdonii (assembly GCF_003597395.2). Taxonomy (NCBI): domain Eukaryota; kingdom Metazoa; phylum Chordata; order Testudines; family Testudinidae; genus Chelonoidis; species Chelonoidis abingdonii. The sequence goes on along the minus strand of NC_133770.1, from coordinate 266,007,791 downwards.
ACACTTGGGAGATGAATTGTAGCTATTATGTTAAATGAATGCTACATTTTCTAAAAGGTAATGATAATCATTATTAGGGCTTAGCAGCTTCATACGCATAGTTTGCATCCTGCAAGACAAATTATAGCTATGAAAATTCAGAGGAAAAGAGGCATTTTAATGTTACCACAGCAAGCACAACACTTATTAAAATAGCTAGAGCTTAGCTGGCAAAAGCAGATTCTAAATCCATAATTAGACCTAAAATGTAGGTCATGTATGACAAATAAATGTGTTAGCCCGTTTGGCTTAATTTTACTTACGCACACTTATCTCTTTCTTCTTTGGCATCTTGTAAGTACAGGAGGGGTGCATGCTCTGCCCAACCTGCTTTACTGCTGATATTGGAGTGTTAAAATCTGTATACTAACATATGGGTGATACTCAGACATTCATAAAAGAGAATGTACTTTTTGAATTGAGGACAAGGCAATCTGTATTTTTTAGCATTCTGTAGTAATACATATTAAGAAATGATTACATGCTCACAACTGTGTGTCAGCTCAGGCTGTTTGCAATCATCCAATAGGTCACTAGCTATGAGACTTAAACTACTTGCCACCAGTCCTTGTCATGTGTGCAAGGTTTCTGCTGGAAATGGAGATTATTTGCATATCTCTTAGGATGGATCCTAGCCCCCTCTTCCATAGTAGGGAAGAACCCTATTGTAATAGAATCAGGGGCGTATAGCCAGATTGGGAATCCAATGAAGAGGATGTGTCCCCCTCGGCGCATAGTGCATGCCATTTTACATAGAATCACAGGGTTAGAACGGATCACAAGGGTCATCTAGTGTAACTTCTCCTCCCACCAATGCCAAGATGCAGGGTTTGTTATGTCTAAACCATCCAAGACAAATGGCTATCCAGCCTCTTCCAAATCATGAATGAAACACTCTGTATTTATAAATGTTTTGAAGACAGACAGCTTTAGAAGGCAGATAATTCTGGAAGACCTCCTGAAACTACTTTCTACATTGGACCAGATATTAGACAGTGATGTAGATACCTGTGCAGAGTTCTGCCATGAATAGCCCAGGGAGATATTGCTTTTACATGCAAGGTAGCACAGACATCTCCCAGGTTTACCACCTCTCAGGTGAGTGCCTTAACCACTAGACTATGGACTCATTTCTCACTCTTCTCAGGCCCAGTGTATATTTAATTACATATACAAAGTGGAACACATTCAACAGGACAGACTAAGACAGACATCAGAACAATGTATTGTCCAGCGGTTAGAGCTATCTCAACATGGTAGATGGCCTTTTGGTGGCTTAGTCGGGGCTGGATTCACAAAAGGACTTAGGTGGCTAACTGCAACTTTAGGCACCTAAATCCAAGAATCAGGCCCCACTGGGAATCACCAGACCTCCCCCGCATCCTTGGCTTCCACAAAACCCTGGAGGTGCCTAAGCTCGCTTAGCACCTAAATGTTCACAATAAAGTTCCCAAAGCATCTATGTTTCTGTCTCTGATCATGTGCAGAGCAGCTCCACACCAGGTGTCCCAATATGTAAGCCCCAGAGCAATGCAAGAACCAGGGGAAGACGTGTTCCTCTGCCTAACTTGCCTGCGGAGCATGATCTGGTAAGTGGACTCAGAGTTTGCCTACCAGACTGGGGCCCTATAGGCAATCTTACACATGAGGAGGAGGAGGAGGAGGAGAAGTGAATGTAGCCCTGTAGCGGGGCAGTAACCCCACTCCTGCCCAGAAGGGCTTAAAACAGCCCTCTGAGAGGGCTGTGGCGGGGAACCAGTAAGCCTGGGCTGACTGGGGAAGCAGCCACAGCTGGGCCACGCCCCAATCAGGCTGCAGCTGGGCCTATAAAGGGGCTGCTAGGCTGGAGCTAGAGAGTCTCTCTGGATGTTGAGAGGGACAGGCCTGGCTGCCAGGAGCTGAGCAGGGCACCTAGACTGGAGCAGGGCTGGGGAAAGGTCAGAGTAGCTGAGGAGCTTCGGCCTGGAAAACCCCCAGGCTGTAGGCCTGCCTAAAGGCCAAGAAGGGTACTGGGGTTGCAGTGGGGCATCCCAAGGGTAGGCAGAGGCAGCTAGTCCAAACCCTCCTTGCTGATGGTGAGTGGCAATTATACTGCAGTCCACCCAGTTAGCGGGGGCTAGATGGTGACTGGCAGTAGCCAAAGGCTGAGATGAGGTGGGGATAGGGGGTTGGGGGTTCCTCAGGGAGGGGAGACCCCGAGAGACGGCGGGGTACTGCAGGGGCAGAAACCCTGATGTAGAGGGACACCGGGGACTGGGAGGGACACGAGGGCCAGCGGCAAGGCAAGACATTAGCCTGAAGAGGGCGCTCTGGAGGTTGGTGAGCTAATTCCCTGGACAATCAGCAGGAGATGCCACAGCAGTGAGTCCTCGCCCCTCTACAACCCCCTTGGTCTAGTTTAGTGCAGCCCCTAAATTATTCTAATTTATGCCATGTTTGAAACAGAAACAGCCTTAGACTTAGGAAGCCACAACTGACTACCGTGCAGCTCGCTCTCTCAGTTTCATTCAGGCCCTGAATATCAGTGGCTGAAGAGATTTTTGTGGGCATAGTATTAGCTTTAATTTCTTAGTATTACATTTATTAAACATAATTAAAATATAATTAGGTGAACCAAATCTCAGTGAAGTTCATGTAATTAAAACTGTTTAACCTGGAAAAGTCCCAGATGAAATGTGTGATAGAATTACAGTTTGTATTAGGAAGGCTTTACATTATTGGGTTATTTATATTTAATTAAGGAAAGCTAAGAGCATCACTTTTCTCTCTGAGATATGGCAAAATGATTTATAGCTATATACAAAGACACTTATGCTGATATTAACAGTATCTTACTTACCACATTTCTGCATTCTTTAACTATTTAAAACAGTTCACAAAGCAGCTTCAGTACAAGTTTTCAATTTTAATAAATCTCTGACCAAAATAACTTAATATTTCCCCAGTATAATTAGTAAAGCATACTACAACTTATCTACCAAATCTCTATCTCCTCTCAAATAGAGACAGGCAAAACAAATACTATACTTTCAAAGTCACTGGAATTTCAGCAAGGTGTTCCCAATACTAAGATGTTGAAAAAATAAAGCTAGTACAAAGGACATGACTGAAAAGCACACAGGAAATCCAAGGAACTCTTTAGCAATTTAAAATATGCACAGTACATAGCATAAGCACATCAGTAAAATGTCAACTTAAACTGTGCATATATATGCAAGCAATAAACACTTCAGGCATGCTGAAAATTTACCTGAATTATATGAATATAAGCCTTTATCTGCAAAACAAATATTAAAATGAAGTGATGTCATGAAAAAATACATGAAATCTATACATGAAACAGGGATGCTTAGAACCTGTGAATTTGCAATCACTTTTCTTTTTAGAGTGGAGGAGTTATGGCTGGCCATATTAATGCTTAAAGATTTCCATAAAGGTATTTATTTCAAAGCAAATTAAATATAAAAGAGGAAAACCACAGTAATTAAACTCACAACAACGATACCTTGGTCACCAATAGAAAGTCAACTTTTATTCCCAGTAATTGAACAATGTTGGCAAAGATACTCCAGTTGTTGCCTATTCTGAACTATAACTGTGAATAAATGTTTACTTTTTAATGGCAACCAGTCTGTTCAAATAATATTCAGCGATGTGAATTTTAATATAATAAAACAATAAATTACTATCCTTAAGTGATTGTGCAGTGCTTTCAAATTGAAGACGTCTCCAGCAGAATATTATCAGCAGCATTCACTTGTGGCAATTCTGCCTGCTATTATGGGCTGGCACCTAAAAGTCCTGTTCCCGATTTACCACACCAAAAAATAAAGTTTCTGTCAATCTTCCCCTCCTTCCACCAACTCACTGCCCCCAATTCTGCAAGTATTTACATATATGAATAACTCCATTCCTCCCAATAGCCCTACTGAGTTTGAGATTACTGACAGAACAAAGTTATTCATGGGGGTACCAGCTTGCAGGATTTAGTTTAGTATTTGTATTCCTCCTATGCTTCCTCACCTAACAGCTCAGCAGACTAAAACATTTATTTTGTTTGGTGGACTCTTTTAAATAAAGTTTGTCTCTTTTACAGGTCTCTAACTCTTATGCAATTGGACAAATTTTCCAAAACTTCAGTTTTTTGGGACAAAATTCATTATTTGATCATTTGCAAAAAAGTGAAAAGTCACTTTTGCATTTGCAGATTTGTAAAGCTACCACAGAAGGAGCTGATGCTACTGTCTCCACAATGCAATGAGAACATGGTTGGAAGCCAGGAAGTCTTGAGTTCTCTTAGGCCATTAAGAGGCTCTAATAATATTTTGCTTGAGTAACAACTTACTAATATTATTTAGACTTTGCAACAACTTTATAATGTTGTTAAATATAATTGACCCATTTTTAAAGATGAGGAAACTGAAATTCAGTGAGGCTGTGATCTGTCCAAGGTCAGACAGCATGTCAGGGTCAGAATCTAGAATTGGAACCCTAGTCTCCAGACAACTAGTTTTAGCAGTAATCTGCTAGATCAGTGTGCCCCCAAAGGCAAGTCACTTAATCTCTGTGAGCTTCAGTTTCCCACTGTGTAAAGTGTATATGATGCTACTAACCTACCTACAAATGGCAATTCTGTCTATTATCAATTTCTTTTTGGTGGTAAATATAATTAAAATTAAAAGAGCCCTCTTCTCTTTCCACTAGACAATATAGTTTCCAGGGACCCATAATCACCGTATTCGCTGATTCCTTCAGCAGAGAATTAGGCACCTAAATACTTCTGTGAATCTGGACCAAAGTTTCTTGATGTAATTACAGAGGGATGGACTTTCTAAGGCTTTAGTTCTACAAACAGCTGTACAGGGGCAGATCTCCTGGAAGGCACAGGCCTATGCCCACGTGGAGATCATTGCAATATTGCACCTATGACTATTGAGCAGCCACCTTTGTGTTTACATAGTTACATGATAGAAACTGTAACATTAGAATAATTTTAAACTTTTAAACATTTTCCCAGAAATTATTATAAAATTATATATTTATTATGCATAATCATTATATCAAGAGTGTGAACAGAATGCCCCCTTCTGGAACCAGAAACTTTTAAACCTTTTTAAAAGACAACCTAATCTGCTATTTATATGGTGTTTAGCAAAGTAAAGTTTGCCTCCAAATTGTTTAATTTGCTATGAAAACATTTTTTTTCTCTTGTGATTTCCATTTTTGGCCCTCTTGAATCAGACTGAAATTACTATGGGGAGGAGAATATTTACTAACTTGATTATATAAAGTAGCCAGACCTAAGAACTATAAAAATACCCTAATTCCCTTTCACTACTTTTGCAAATTTTTGCTGGGCCTTCAAACGTTTTTGTGGTTCAATCACACTTCACTGTAGCCTCTTTTTAATTATCTACAACAGCAGAAAATTCATAGCCTAAACAAGTTATCCTTTCAGAAGGAGAAATATTGGTAGTTTAAAGGCTCTCAGACACCCTTGTATCATGTTAAATACCTTTTGGTTAAAGGATTTAATAAACTATCCATGTATAATAAGAATATAATATTGGTATTGATATTAATAGTCTATGAACAAAACACTCATACATGCAAACCAAGATAACATGCCCAAGGCCTGTCTTCCACAAAAGAAAGGGGGAAATTATGTAAAAAACATGAAAGAAAATAGTTGTTCTTGCTCACTAGAGTTAAATATCTGTAATATATTCTCCACTTGTGGGTCTGTGCTACTGCATGTAAAATGCACGTAAAATGCTCCATATTATAATATTTAAAAATCATATGCCTCTCCATTAAGTGCCCCATGGCTACTGACTGGTGAGATAGAATGGTTATAATTACCTCAACTTAAATTTGATGGTGGAGGCACTGATTTAAAATTATTTTATTGGCTTTCGGTATTCACAGTACAGGAAACAAGATATGTAAGGTCCTGATCCAGCAGTGAGATGTATGTGAGCAGACATCTACCTGTGCAGAATCCCAGTGAAGTCAATGGGGTTTCTGCCAGCATGGATCTCATTGCAGGATCAGGGCCTACATGTACAATAGCCCTGTTTTCACAGGGTAAAATCGCAAACACGTTGCAATACTTATCTCAGTTATTATTAAACTTTTCAAATTTCGGCAATAACAATCAAGTCTCCTGTTTTTCACAAGTTGCAACACTACTGATTTGCAAACTTTAACATTACAGTGCAATAAGAGGGATGGCTTGAATCTTCATTATAAAATTCCATTCATCCCCACTTTGCTGAAGATAGAGAGAAAGCATTGCCTCTACACTCCAAAGAACTGAATCCAGGATCTCCAATCCAGTCACTGAAATTAATTAGCAGAGGAAACTTCTTTAGATTAGTTACCTGTGAACGGAGTCTTCTAGTTTGTTAAATTCCCCATGTTTCTGGTTGGACCTGAAGGTTTCTAGTAATTTAAAATTTGAAGCTTAGCTCAAGAAAAGATAACCTGTCTCCTGGTAAATTGTCCAACATTTAGCCATGAAGAGGACTGCGGAATGTATACCCTTATCTAGACCTTTTTTTAGGGATACCAAATTTTTTCTTCTCATCCAAATTAATCAGGCTAAAATTGGGAAAGAAATGTTTTGTTTTCCTATACTATATGGAGATTTCTTTTGTTGCATATGCTGCATTCAGTCTTTGTCCCAAAATGCTGACGACCAGAATTTTTCTCTTACCAGAGTTCTTTTCAGTATCTCACTTTGGAATTATATAGGTTGGTAAATGAGTTCCTCACTGACATTAATTCTAAGAACAAACAATATAAGATTCTTCATGTAATAAAACCAGTTAGGAATTTTCTTATTTTCAGATATTTTAAGGACTCTAATTTGATTTTCTAGATACTGCTTTTTAATTGTTTTGGCAGTTACATTCACTTTCATCTTTTCATGATAATGCAGTTTGTCCATTATTTGTTGGTTCTCACAGTTAATTCCAAATGCTGTTATTTCTGAAAACTGCTAAGTTTTTCTTTGAAGGTCACAGTTTGACATGAATTCACTTTTCCCCTTAGTGAAAGTGCTCAGAATCTAAAACTTTTCTCCTTCAGGATCTCAGCCATATTACGTATCCTTATGTCTGTAGGTTTCCACTCCTGTGAAAGTGCTAGAGAAGGTGTGTTCCAGAGGGACTGAAAAATTCTGTTTTGTACATATTTTTCTTTTTTGGCATCTCACCATTATCAGTGTTGTCAACCCACACTCTGTGGTTAACAGATCAATAATTCAGGGAAGAGTGTGGTTCTAAAGCTGTAAGAATTGAATCTGTTGGTTTTTTAACACTAAGTAAAAATAAACAACAATTCAATTATTTTAAAAATATCTTAAACAAGTTTTAATAAACAAAGGGCATATGTCTCTATAAACAAAGCATAATTAGTTCACAATTAGTGCCTCAAAATATTCAATAATCTTACACCTTCACCCACTACTCAATGTCAGCCCACATAACTCAAATATAAAACACTGTCCACTCCTCATACCTACAACTGCAAATAATTGTAAAATGTGAAACAAATATATCTTGCTTTTCAATATGAAGAATACTACATATGTACCCTTGGAAACACAGAGATGAAAAACCTTCCAGATTTGCAGGCCCACAGTACAGAAGACTTGCCTCTCAACCTCTTGAGTTTAAATTGTAGAACTACTGGTTGTCTCAGTTCCATTGGTCTGACCTGCTGTATTGCATAAAAGTGATACCATACCACAATATTTACTGTACCTTACTTATTAACTTTTCTGTGGAATTTGTGTTATTTTCTACATCCTGTATGAGAAATGTCACAAATACCACCGTATAATGATCAACTGCAGGAGGTAAATGCCAATGTTTTTTTTTGATTACCTATAATTTTGTGCCTACAATCAGTTGTCAGAAGGAAAATAATGCAAATAACTCCCCAGTTACACTATAGAAGTGCCTGGATTTTTTTATGCACAGCTGATTTAGGGTGCATAATTGGAAGCTGGGTTGAGGCTGTAGTAAAAATGCAGCCCTACTTATGATCCACTTATGATCAGTGAGATGGACATTTTATGTTACCGTAGACCTTATATGCTATATGAAAAAGCTTAAAACATAGTCATTGTATAAGAGCCAAACAGTGTTCTTTGCATAGTATGGCACCATGAATTCCCTTGGCTGAAAGGCCAGAAGAAGATACATTTTAATGTTTTTAATATTGTATATCTGAGTGTTTTGCAGTAGCTGTAATGTATATGTGTATATATGAGATACCCCCAGAAAAAATGCACTGCATTTCTCAATAGAAAGTTCAGGAATTGGATAGTGTGGGAGGATTGGTTAAAAATACAAAGTCCTTCATCTGCACCAATTCAAATCCAGCACAGGCTGGAGATAACTGAAACTTGTTACCATCTGTTGTATGTTCAGTGACATAAGTGAAAATCAATGATACACTAATTCTTAGTGGACATGTCTGTATCACAAAATCTGTCTATTCAGAAATAATCCAGGAATAAATGGGTATGGAAACTGAACTACTCTCTGCTAGAGTTGGCCACTGCAAACCAGCATATGGGGTACTGTGGAAAGCTTGCTCTACACCACTGGCTGTGCATAAATACAGAAATGCATTCTTTCTTCTCTCAATCTGGCAGTTTTCATGATCACTAAAATTCACTGAAGCTAAAAAGAGAATTGAAAGTGCCACAAGTAAAATACCATATCCCCAACTCTAGCAAGAAAAGAAAGAGGGTGGTTGTAGGCGATTCTTTTATACTACCTTCAGAAAACAAAAATTAAGTAATTTTCTCTCCTTTAAAGGTAGAGCTACACTAATTTGGAGACTATAAAGCCCAGATATGTCTGCATATGAAAAGAAAAACAAATATCCTTGTAATTCAAAATCTTTTTTGAGAGAGTTACAGTACCTCTAATACAGTAAAAATACCTATATTTTTAAAATGAGGAGTAAGATATTCTAACAGCAACAACTTTTGTATACATGAACTAAGACCACTCTTAATTTACAAACTAACAATAATATATTTAGTATCATTCCAAAATACAAATAGGAAGTGGGAGGGTTGAACAACTTTTGTCTCAACCTGGAGACAGTTTTTGTAATCCCAGTAGCTGACAGCAAGATTCACTATGCAATACACAGTTGAAGCAATAAGTGCCAAATGAAAGAAAATAGTTGGACTGACTTTCTAAGGGATTTTGTCTGCTCCAAAACAAACACTAGGGACTTTTAAAAGTCTGCACATGTAGAAATACACCAGGACAGAGCATAGGAAATAGAAAAAATATAAACAAGATGACTGATTGTGGTGGAACTCTGAGACCAACTTGGAAGGTATCTGCATATCTAACACAACATCACTGTCTCTTCATAAAATCATAGTCACTAAAGCTCAGAACTCAGTTGCCCTATAGGGTTGAATTCACTGACACCAGACATAACATTTTCTAAGAAACTTGATTTTACAAGTATCTCTTTGCTCAAAATTAAGTTTCATAATCTGAGAACTCCATTCATATTCTATTATACAGAAGACTTTTTATCATACATTCAGTAAGACCTTCATAAGTCAAAAGATATGGTAAGGCCTTCAGTTTAGCTGAATCTCCTCTTGAAACCTCCAACAAAAAGAACAGGAAACATTTATTTCTTCACCATTATGGTGTTATTAGTAGAATATAAAAACTCTCTTCTTGGTGAAGTCAGAGGGATATGCAAGTCTGTTCCCCAAGCATTCTCATGGCTCTCCCACTTTCTTCTGCAAGAAACTGATACTGATAATTTTAAACCTGGAGATGTGGCAAATAAGTTTAAGTCAGGCATACTCCAGTTCAAGAAATATATAATTTTCCAATTCCTGATGCAGGGATAACTCATGAGATTTAATACTGCTCAATGGTATTAGTTATCACATAGTCCTTTTCCTATAAGAATTCCTAGTGAATAATAAATTTCAGTTTGGACATTTTCCCAGTCCCAAATCTGGAGAATTTCAGTTCCAAAAGTCATTGTTCTGTATTTCTGGGCTTGCAAAACTATGTCAATTTAAATTGGGACTAATTTATGGGACACTAGGTTTTAAAATCTTGAAGTACATACTGTCTAAGAAAGTGAGGAGAAGTTTGGACTACGAGAGGGATCATGATTCTGAAATTCTTCTGAGTGGGCTTCTCATCTCAATTTGGACACACATATTATTACTGAAATTTAGACAGCCTTGTGTCATAAAGAGAAATGTATGAAGGTTCCAACAATTATAATGAGCACTTTAAACTTCTTCTTTGGCTTTAAACTACTTCTCTGGGTCAAAGCTACATTGAAATGGAGAAGGATTTCTGCACTAAGTCCTGACCTCCAGCCAGAGCAAACATTTCACACCATGAAACCTTTGATAAGGCTTTCCATATTTGCTTTCATACAGGCTCACAAGATTGTTCCAGTGAGACCAGGAATACAGAATATACCCCTTAGATCTGAAGGTATGAGACAATATATTTGCTCAAATCTTGAATCCAGTATCATTATGAGCTTCCCCGTGATGTTATCTGATTAAAAATGACCATGTAGATCATTGTTGCTAGCATTGTTATATAATTTTAACAAATCTTGTACAAAGGTTGTCAAGTCATGTGTCCATGGAAAGGTTATGATTTGCTGAATATGATTATGCTATTTGTATGCATGTATTATTTTTGTATTTGAAGTTATAAATATTGGCTCTATGCCTGGATTTCAAATGTTTGCTCCTTGGGTAATTCCCAAAAGGTATTTAGCCTATACATCTTGAAGGAAAAATTCAAATTAAGTCGCTCATCAAGGAACACTTAACTCACAATGGACCATGGGACACACCTATTTACACTTAATAGACTTTCCTGATATGACTAAACAAAATCATACATACACATGTGAGTTGACCATGTGACTCCAAACTCCACCTCTTACCTGTTATTTTCCACTAGCTGTGTTGAGGGCTTTGTTTGAAACAACGGATTTCCCTTAACATGGCAGAAGCTATAAAAGGTCCTGGAAACATCTTCATTTTGCCTCTTTCCTGCTCAAAACTCTGGACTATGGACTTATACTAATGGGAGCATTCTAACCAAGGGACTGAGGTCCTTCCAATGATTTGGAAGCAAACAGAGACTTGATTTAAGCCAGCAGTTTATTCCATCACTGCTACAAGCCTGAACCAAAACTTTGCAATTATTGGATGTATTTGATTCCTTTAACCAATTTTACCTCTCATCTTTCTTTCTTTTTATAAATAAAGCTTAAGATTTTAGATAATAACAGATTGGCAACAGCGTGATTATTAGGTAAGATCTGAGTTATATATTGACCTGGGTGTGTGGCTGATCCTTTGGGATAAGAAGAACCTTTCATTTGATGAAATTGGTTGTTAAGAACCACTTATCTTGAAGTCTAGTGTTTTTGGTGGTGATGCAATGACTGGAATGTCTAAGGAAACTGCTGTTCTGACACCTTGTTAACCAATGTGGTGAAACAGAAGTTTACCTTTGTTGCTGGTTTGGTATATCTTAAGGGAGAATAACAGCCAATTTTGGCAGGGCCACCCAGAGGATTCAGGGGGCCTGGGGCAGGGACAGGCCTTCAGCAGCAATTCAGCAGCGGGTCCCTCTCGGAGGGAAGGACCCGCCGCCGAATTGCTGCCGAAGAATGAAGTGGCAGTGGTAGAGCAGCCTAAGTGCCGCCGATCACGGCTTTTTTTTCCTTTCCACCGCTTGCAGCACTTGTAGTCACCAGGCGGCGCTCCAAGGCATCGGCAGCACTTCACCGGCAGGTCCTTCACTCGCTCCGAGTCTTCCGCTGAACTGAAGGATGCGCTGCCGAAGACCTGGAGCAAGCGAAGGGCCTGCCGCAGAAGTGCTGCTGAAAACCCGAAGCAGCTCGCGGGGCCCCTGCAGGTCCTGGTGCCTGGGGCAAATTGGCCCACTTGCCCCCCCCAGGTAGCCTTGAATTTTGGGGTATGTCTGCCCTATTTCTCAGCAGTTTGTCCTGAATTTGGTATTCTCAGTTGTGACCCACGGAGGCATGGTTACACCCCCAAAACAAAGCAATTAGCTGTTATGGTTATCCACAATGGCTTGCTACTCAGGGTTTAAATATTTTCTGAAAGCTAGGGGAAAAATGAACTAAATACCAAATAGAAAGCTACTCTAGCACACCAGAAAAGTTGAGTTTAATTTTTTTTTTAATTTACAGAAAAATTAACTGCAGGAAATGAAGAAGGAACAAAATAGTTAAAAACCATAAGAATTTGTCAAAAACAACAACATAGCTACTGAGAAGGATACTGGATTGAAAAGGAGAGCCTCATCTGTCAGTCAGAAAAAGAAAATCTGACTAAGTATAATGATAATCTCACTGGTAGAAAGTTATATATCACAACTTGATGCAATAGTTTATCAATTTCAGAATATTATGATATGGAGCATTCCAATTCCTCTCATAATCAGCTGCACAACCTCAAAGTAGACAACTATTACAAATACTTATGTTTACGAGCTTAATTACTGGACAATCCATGTGGTGTTTATAATATACTGAACGTTGTTTGGGCTCCACTGTCAAAAACAAAATTTAAAAAATAATTATCTTTTCAAGGTACGCAAATATGTGCATGGAGGGAGAGAGAGAGAGAGAGAACGTGAACAAAAAAAATCTTATAAATTGATTTAAAATTTTTTGTACAAAAATATCTCTAGGACTTACAAAGGATATTTTACAATGCCTACAGAAATTTTGTAAGGGTAAATCACAAAGCACAACTTCGAAACACTGACTCAATAAATAGTGACAATGAGTCCTGTGCACCTTATAGACTAACAGAAGTATTGGAGCATAAGCTTTCGTGGGTGAATATCCACTTCGTCAGATGCATGTGGTGACCACATGTGTCTGACGAAGTGGGTATTCACCCACAAAAGCTTATGCTCCAATACTTCTGTTAGTCTATAAGGTGCCACTGGACTCTGTGTCGCTTTTTATAGATCCAGATTAAAATGGCTGCCCCTCTGATATTTGACTCAGTAAAATAATTTAAATGGTAAAAAGAAAGAAGGCAATTAAACAAGATTTGGTCATACCACTTATTTTCTGCCTTAAGTACCCAATTACATTTTCCTCTACCAACTCAACGTAAGTTCTTTTGTTACCACTTCTGCTATTTACTTCAACCTACCATTGACCTCTAATATTGTACTATGCAAAACAGAGTTATGAAGCACACTTTTACTTGCAAAATCAAAAAAAACTTTTGCATGGCAAATGGTCTGACAATTTAGAATTGTCAGAATTTAACAAAATGTTGAACATGCTCTTTTTACTGTAGTGATAGTATCAAAAGGCAGTAATAAACAATTGTATTAAATTCAATACATGCAAAGTTACGTACAAGTCATTGTGCTTCATTTTTAAAAAAAGGTTTAGAAGACAAAGTTACTGTGCTTTCACTTTGGGTGTACAAGCAGATTACAAGGTCCTCAGCTGGTGAAAAGTGGCATAATTTCATTGACTAAATTAATTTCCTTCAGCTGAGGATCTGGCTCATATATTTTAAGAAAGAATATCATTGTCATTCGGCGTTAGCATTGATTGCCAGATGCTCACTGGCAATCAAAAGGCACTGATTAATGGCAATGAAAAACAAACACACAATCTCAACTTCTGCTTTTACAAATCTTTAGCTTAGAATGTAACATACTGTACACACTAATTTAGATGAGATACACATGGCATTAATAATATTAATAACCTACTTTGTAACCTCCGTGTAGGGCTTTCACCATGTAGCTGTCTGCGTGGCAAATATGGTGAGGGATGGGGAAGTGGCAATGAGGAAACATCATGTGTCTGAAGTTTGTACCAGTGAGGTTCATCGTCTAATAGTGCTGTCTCTAGCTCAATAAGAATCTACAAAAGAAACAAGCGGAGGTGCTACAGTGGAACACTATTTTAAAATAGGTATTTCTATACATTTTATTCTATTCATTCTTTTAATGTTAACATACAGATTTGAAATTCAAAATGAGCCATCAAACACTTACGAATATAGTACTTGTAACAAATCTTGACATCAAATAAGACAAACACGTCTAGCTTTAATAGCAATCTTAGCAACTTAATGACAATCTGAACAGCATCTAAACATCTTGGGATAAATTAATAAACAATCATATTTCAACATCTTCGGTAAAGTTATGCCAGGGAAAAATTTGGACCATTATCAACAATCCTCAAATAATATGACTTTTTGAAACTATGTGCATGCTGTTATTAAGATAGAACAATTAAAGAATGTATCTGATACCAATATTACATAACACATTTCAGGTAACTTTTAGGAAGAGGTACTATTAAGCAGTCTAATACGTGCAAAAGTGTCAGCTTTTTTGTTTACATCAGATAAAAATATTTTATTCACAAGAGCCAAGGAAATCATCACTCATCCATGTACTATTGACAAAGTCCTCAAACTACTGATTAATTATGAAGAGTCAAAACAGTGCCAAATACCTCTCCTAAAAATTCACTTTCTTCCTCACGAACTCGTGCTTGGTCCCAAAGGGTAATCTCCAACATTCGTTCTCGAAATTCTCTTCGATGAACTGGAGAATAAATGAATGTTTGGTTCCATTTGGGTTCCAATGTTTTCTTTACTGTTTTTGTTCTTCTTTTGTTTTTATCACTGCAAAGAGCAATTTAAACATTAAAGACTTCCAAAACCTAGTACATTGTACTAAGCATTTTGTTAAATGCATGATGTCTTAGAACAGTGGTAATTTGTGTGTAGTTTGAAAGACTAACAATAAACCAGAAGGACATCAGAATAAGGAGTTTCTGATGAAAAAAAGATTAGGACCTGGGACTGGTCATAATTTACAGTTTTGTATTCATGAAGTGTATTTACAAAATTCATTAGTTTAAAACTTGCTGGGTTTTTGCATCATTCAACTGCTGTACTAAGGACTGGCTCCAGGCATCAGCCCAGCAAGCAAGTGCTTGGGGCAGCCAATGGAGAGGGGCGGCACATCGGGCTCTTCAGCAGAAATTCAGCAGCCGATCCCTCGGTCCCTCTCAGAGTGAAGAACCAACCGCTGAATTGCCACCGAAGACTGAAGCGGCAGCGACAGACCTGCAGATCATGATCACAGCTTTTTTTTTTTCCTGCTTGGGGCGGCAAAAACCCTAGAGCCAGCCTGGTACTAATTTATATATTTTTAACAATATAATGAAGATACTGGCACATTTGCAAATACTCTAAGTATAACATACTAATTATATGGATAACAATTGTGTTATCTGTAAACTCCTAGTAGCTAGATGTTGGAACAACATGTTAACTGTCTAGTTGAATTTTATCCATATTGTTAAAATAAAGAATTTTAATTGTGTATTTCAACACTCAAGATTTGTTCACCATAGAGAACTAAGTTACGTTGGACATGTTTTTCCAGTGAAATTTGTTTAGTCAGAGCTTCACATGCTCACATAATTAAATACTTGAGTTGTTTAACTGCACTTTTCCTCTAGCAGGCTACTTTTCTATGCACAAGAGATTTATTTTAGCCTACTAGGTTTATTCTTCAGAGGAGAGAAAAAGCAATTTGGCTGTCAGAAGAAAACTAATTCAATAAGACAAACTGCTGTTTCTTTTATATATGAGAGGAAATACCAGGAATAATTAAAGGAAAAATTCTACATTCCTCACATAAAAGAAAATAAAAAGAATAACACAAAGTATTTCTTGTAAAACATTACCAAATCATAGTAAAATTCCAAAATATATTATTATTGGTATTGTATACATTATTTTATTTTAATAATATATTTCCATTTAGTTTATATTATATTTGGGGATTTTTTTCTTCTTTTCATCACCTGACCATCCTTTTCCAACCTAGGGTACAGGGGTCTTTCTGCCCATATCTCATTGCACGATAAAAGCTCTAATTATCTAACCCTATGAAAACAGAAATTATTGGTAGGAATATTGATCTTCAAAAAAGTGGACAAGATAAATATAATAAAACAATCTGAACCCCAGCTTGCGCAGATTTTTGCCTACTCAATTGTCTTCAGTGATACTATGCCAATTTGCATGAGCTGAGGATCTAGACCAGTATATTTTATTAGGCCAATGGTTTAAAAACCTATAAGGTAAAGAGGCCTAACCAGGATCTTTTTGTAAAAAAGCTTTTGAAATACAGCAACGCATAAAAGATATCACAGTATCCAAGTTGACATAAAATGGATAAACCATTCTTCTTCAGCTAACTTCACCATTTTATCCTATTTCAGGGTACTTTACCATACTGAATATGGTGAAGATGAAAAGGGCAATCTTGCAAGGAGCTGAGCACCCTCAATTCCTATTGAAATCAATGGAAACTGAAGGTACTTAGCACCTTTCATGATTAGACAATTCTTTGTAATTAAATATTTAAGGTTAACTGGCTCTCCCCAGACAAGACTGAAGAGAGATGAATAGGAAGGCAGAATCTCCAGGCTGGGAAACATTTATATACAGGATAACAAACAAAAGCAGTAAAAATACTTATTTTAAAGATGTATATTATTCTATCACTCCATCAATGTTTTTTATATACTGATTCCACAATTTACAGCAAACCTCTGCTATATTTCACAACATACCATAAAATAAAGCAGCAGAGAATCCTGTGGCACCTTATAGACTAACAGACGTTTTGGAGCGTGAGCTTTCGTGGGTGAATACCCACTTCGTCAGACGCAGGTAAGTGATTCAGGGCAAGCTCAATATTGCAGCAAGCAAGCTAGAGATAACCGAGGTTAGTTCAGTCAAGGAGAGTAGAGCCTGTTCTAGCATAGAGGGTGTGAAAACCAGGGAGGAGAAAACTGTGTTCTGTAATGGCAAAGCCATTCACAGTCTTTGTTGAGTCCAGAGCTGATAGTGTCAAATTTTGCAAATGAACTGAAGCTCAGCATTTCTCTTTGAAGTCTGGTCCTGAATGTTTTTTCTGCAGGATAGCCACCTTTAAGGTCTGCTATAGTGTGGCCAGGGAGGTTGAGTGCTCTCCTACAGGTTTTTGTATATTGCCATTCCTGATATCTGATTTGTGTCCATTTATCCTTTTCCATAGTGACTGTCCAGTTTGGCCGATGTACATAGCAGAGGGGCATTGCTGGCTATGATGCCAGAAGAAAGTCTGTCCATATCTCGGGACTCTCTTTCTGCCCTGCCACCCCCACCAACATGATACAGTTCTGTGGCCGATCTGGAAGCCACTTTCGCCGTCTGCGACTCAAAGAATACTTCCAGGACAACACGAACAGTGCACCGATACACAGGTACCCACCCACCAAGCACAAGAAAGAAGAACTCCACATGGACTCTCCTGAGGGCCGAAATGACAGTCTGACCTATACATTGAATGCTTCCGCCGCGTGCACAGGCAGAAATCGTGGAAAAACAACACCGCTTGCTCCATCAACCTAAGTCTGCAGAACGCAATGCCACCACAGCTCAAAACCACCCTGACATTTCATCAAGAGGCTGATAAAGGAGGTGCTGTGTCATCATGAACAGGTCTGACTACCAGAAGGACCGCCAGACAACCTCCAATACCAAATTCTACAGGCCACTTCCCTCAGATCCCACTGAGGAATACACTAAGAAACTGGCCATCTACTCAGGACACTCCCTACACTAACACCAGAACAATCAGCATACCCTTAGAGCCCCGACCAGGTTTATTCTATCTACTACCCAAGATCCACAAACCCGGAAATCCTGGACGCCGCCATCATCTCGGGCATTGCTCCTCACTGAGGGACTGTCTGGATATGTGGACTCTCCTACTCAGACCCATGCCACCAGCACCTCCAGCTATCTCCGTGACACCACTGATTTCCTGAGGAAACTACAACGCATTGGTCACCTCCCAGAAAACACCATCCTAGCCACCATGGATGTAGAGGCTCTCTACACAAACACCCACACACAGATGGAATACAGCTGTTAAGAACAGTATCCCTGATGATGCACAGTACACAACTGGCTGCTGAGCTCTGTGCTTTATACTACACCACAACATATTTCAAGTTTGATGACAATATATACCTCCAGATCATGGACTGCTATGGCACCCCATGGCCCCACATACGCAATATTTTTATGGTGACCTGGAACAACGCTTCCTCAGCTCTCGTCTACTCACGCCCCTTCTCTACCTACACTACATTGATGACATCTCATCATCTGGACCCATTGGAAGAGACCTAGAAAAATTCCACCACGATTTCAACCAACTTCACCCCACACACCTAGCCTGGACCAATCTACACAGGAGATCCACTTTCTAGACACCACGTGCAAATAGTGATGGTCACATAACACCACTCTATACTCAAAACCTACCGACCGCTTACGCCTACCTTAATGCCTCCAGCTTCCATCCCGGCAGCATCACACGATCCATTGTCTACAGCAAGCCACTGAAGGTACGACCGCATCTGCTCTAACCCCTCAGACAGAGACCAACACCACAAAATCTCCACCAAGCATTCTCAAAACTACAATACCCGCATGAGGAAATAAGGAAACAGATCAACAGGCCAGACGTGTACCCAGAAGCCTCCTACTGCAAAACAAACCAAGAAAGAAACCAACAGGACTCCACTGGCCATCACTTACAGCCCCCAGCTAAAACCTCCAACGCATCATCAGGAATCTACAACCCATCCTGGACAATGATCCCACACTTTCACGGATCTTGGGTGGCAGGCCAATCCTTGCCACAGACAACGTGCCAACCTGAAACGTTTCTCACCAGCAACTGCAACACGTACCATAGTAACTTAGCTCAGGAACCAATCCATGCAACAAACTCGATGCCAACTCTGGCCACATATCTACACCAGCGACACATCATAGGACCTAACCAGATCAGCCATACATCACTGGGTTCATTCACCTGCACGTCACCAATGTAATATACGCCATCATATGCCAGCAATGCCCCTCTGCTATGTACATCGGCCAAACTGGACAGTCACTACGGAAAAGGATAAATGGACACAAATCAGATATCAGGATGGCAATATACAAAAACTGTAGGAGAGCACTTAAACCTCCCTGGCCACAATATAGCAGACCTTAAGGTGGCTATCCTGCAGCAAAAAAACTTCAGGACCAGACTTCAAAGAGAAACTGCTGAGCTTCAGTTCATTTGCAAATTTGACACTATCAGCTCTGGACTCAACAAAGACTGTGAATGGCTTGCCAATTACAGAACCAGTTTTCCTCCCTTGGTTTCAACACTCTACTGCTAGAACAGGGCCTCACCCTCCCTGACTGAACTAACCTCGTTATCTCTAGCTTGCTTGCTAGCATAATATATACCTGCCCCTGGAAATTTCCAACTACCTGCGTCTGACGAAGTGGGTATTCACCCACGAAAGCTCACGCTCCAAAACGTCTGTTAGTCTATAAGGTGCCACAGGATTCTCTGCTGCTTTCACAGATCCAGACTAACACGGCTACCCCTCTGATACTTGACATAAAATAAAGCCAAATGTTCCCCTCTGCCAACAAGAGCAGAGGAAACACAAATGAGTAGTTCCAGTCAGAGGGACTCCTCTAACTGTTCCCCTTCCCTCTGACCCAATGGAAACAACTACATTCACAGAATCAAGCACTGAGATAAAAGGGGGCAGGGACGGTAAAGGCCCCATCACACCATCTTCTCCTAAATGCCATGGGGATTACTGGTGTAAGTTAATATCAATACTGTGCAGTGAGAAGGGCCTACAGTTAGAGCTGAGGGTTCTCAGCATGTCACAGGTTTGGGTCCTCATCAGAATTAACTTGTCAGTACCACAATTTTAGACTCGTGGTGTTTGGATGCCAAGACCTCTTCCTGTTTTGCTGTGGGGATGGGGATGGGGGGGACAATGAATGTCTTGAAGAAATTATCAGTCAGAAACTCAATGAATCTATATCTGTGGAATTTCCTGTTCCCTACACACGAATAACCTACCAGATAATATGGCCTTAAAATATTAACAACAGAATTTGCAAACAACAGCTCCTCATGGATTGCAGACAGGGTTTATCTTTAGTTTTCCACTTAATAGTTAATCAAATTAACTTCAGTTAGATTATTTTATCAACAGAAAATAGTATTCAAAGAAATGTAAAACCCATTCTTCACTGTTATATAACATGTTCAGTTGCTAAATTCCATTCTTTAAGACTATTCTATAAGATCTCATGTATGACCAGTATTAGCTAGCAATCTCTTTTCAACTCTGCATGCTATCTGAATATCTATTTTAACTTCTACTAACATATCCCTTACTTTTCCCTTGACCCTACCTTCTGTCTGGAAGAAAGTAAATTTTAACATAAGGATTCCTTGGCCTCCCATCTTCCCTTGAAGGAAGATCCTTTGCTCCCAGTATTGTGACTATCAACTGATGACCAACCTTGTCATACCACAGCTTTATCTGTAACGAGAAAATATGCATTAGTCAGCTAATTTCTTTAACCATCTAGCACACTATTCCTCCTCCCAATATGCATTTTACTCTTCAACCCCTCAACTGTGATGATTTTATTGACTATTAAAACATAGATAATTTGTATTCCATTTTGTAAATTGTAGTCAGGCAGAAAAATGAAACGATACACTGTAATAACTTCAATGTGTAGCAAAAGTTATTTCATTAAAAAAACAAATATATATGCATATTACTTCATTCTCATTGATTTCCAAGTAGTGAACTGTTTAAAATTATGTTCCTTTTGTAGTTTTGGGTTCCGCTGTATGGTATTTAGTTACATGGGGTCTTTAAAAAATTTTCCATTTCTAAGGGCTCTATTCACAATGAATGAATGTTTCATATCCTGTTGGGAAGGAAAGACTATGGAATGAAGCCATAGGCATTATGGGTCTGTTCAAATGATATTCAGAATAATTTTGGAGGCATGTTTATGTTCAGTTCTCAGGAGCTTCCACAAACAGATGAAAGGGTGGGTGAATGTTTCATTATGATGATTCACTCCTCAATCCAACTCAGCATAATAACGAAACCAACAGGCCAAAAAATATTTTATTTAGCTGTACAAGTTGTATTTATTATTAATTAATCTCAGAGCTATAGTAGCCACGGAGTATCCTTTTAACTGCAGGTATTAGAAGCTCATAACAAACTGCTATTTAGACATTCCATCCTAAACATTATGCTTCTAAATATATATTGCTCACATACAGGGCATATCTACATTAGACCATTGCACTCTTTCAGGGGTAAATGGTGTAGCCATAGCAGGATTAAGTATTAAAAATAATCAGGGTATCACATGATAGTGTGATAACATCACTGTGACATCATTCAGACAGGCTCTGTACAAGAAAGTCTCTTCCAGACAGAAGAAGATCTAGAGGTTTTAGAGGAAGCAGCAGCTATTAGTGGCACCTACTAAAGCCAGGGAGGGGAATACTCATTCCTGTCACTCACACCCACCATAGCAGCCCATTTCCAGGCACAGACACATCCCAGCGGAGGTAAATCTTGTGATGGGAGCTGCCACCACCACAACTCTTAATGGGCAGGAGATTGGGGGCTGACTCTACCTCTGCTGATCCCAACTCACCCTCTTTGGTTAGGCCAGGTGAAGGGGCACCTCAGCTAGCACCACAGCGCCTAGTCTTTAGGCAACCAGAGATAGGCCTTGGCAGCTGGCACACTTCTCAGGTCATATGACAAAAACACAAAAGGTTGGCTTAGGCTTCTGTAGTTCCCAGTACTTCAGTGAGTTTGGTAGGACATGACCACAAACACTCTACTTATTTTCTGGTAGGCCAGGGCCTCTCTCCTCCCCAGTCCATGACTATGGTGTCTAACATCAGCCAGTGATATTCAAATGGATGCTCAAAGGAAGGAGAAGGCCTCTGTTTTCCACTTACATTTCCTCTAAAATTTCTCTTCAGGGGAAGAGGGGGCCTCCAGCTCACTAAGAAGCTTCGTGGAGACACCTTTGTACTCCCAGTTAGGTGGCTCTATGACTACTCCAAACAGAAGACGGAGGGAGCAGTGCTACCTTCAACATCTTCAGCTCACACAGAAAGCTCTAGAGGGCTGTTCCCCCAACCACTCAATTCAGAGGGCTCTAGCAACCTTCCCCCAAACTGAGGATTGACGTTCATTCAAGTTGGACAGTTGGGTGGGGAGGGCTTTACTGACAATACTACAGCAAAGGTGGCCTTAGTCTGTGGGGTGCCACCTTTACAACCCACCCTTCAACAGATAGTCCTGGGAAAGGTGTTACTCTATCCTACATGCAGTAGGCTCTGTTGTGAAGTGCCCACTTCTCACCATCCAACTAGAGGAGTCACTGTGTCTCCTTCAGCAAAGGGCTCTGAGAGGGGCTGTCCCTGACCGAAAAGATGTCTTGGAAACCCCCATCCACTCACAGACAGGTCACTAGGGAGGTTCTGCCTCACCACATCACTCCCAAGCAGAGAGCTCTGCGGGTGAGGGCACTGTCAATATCACTCTGGACTAACAAAAGAGTACTATATGGATTGCCCCTGCTGCTACCACCAACACACCAGAGCAGGATTTTCCCTGCTCTGGGTTGCTGCAGGCCAGACCAAGCATCAGAACTGAGAGCAAGGAGCCAATTTCGCATGTGTTTTCAAAGCCCCCTCTGCTGGGCCCAGGCGGCATGGAGGAGGAAGCTGCCTGATTGGAATGCTGAGGGAGAAGAGAAGGACTGAGAGGGGCAGGTTACCAGGGCCGGCGCTTTCATTTAGGTGACTTAGGCAGTCACCTAGGGCACCAGCATTATGGGGGGGGCAGCATTTTGCCGGGGGGCGGCAGGCGGCTCCGGTGGACCGCGGCAGCTCCACCGGAGCCGTGAGACCCGCACGCTGGGCGGTGAAATGGCCCGGCGCCTACGGCGCCAGAAACCCTGGTGCCGGTCCTGCAGGTTACAGGAATAGATTGGGACAAGGAGGCTGGAATGGGGAAGAGGGAAAGTGGGACTAGGAGTTGAGGTTGAGGTGGGGAGATTGAGACTGTGATTATATGAGGAGCAGAGGGGGAGGGCAGGGTCTGGAAGAGGAGACTGGTAACCACTGGGGTGGTTGGGAGAAGTGGGGGGAAAGGAGAGACAGATCTTACAAGGAGCCATGAGCATAATAAAGGTAGCGATTGTATGCATGATCCCTGCTTCTGCTGTTGCAGAAATTGGAAGGTCTATAGTGAATGAGGCAGGGAATTACAGAAAGAAAAAGGAGGGTCTCATTTTTAAGGCAGCTGAATACTCCCCTCAGGAACTGGATTCTATCCCTGCCTTGTCAACAAGATCCTATGCAATGCTGGGTATATCACTTAAACCAAACTTCTTATAGGTGGTCACTAATTCTGTGTTCTACAGGTGCCCAACTTGAGACCCCATGGTCTTATTATAGAAAGGCTGAGCACTCACAGCTGGAATTGAAGTAAATGTGAGCTGTGCTTTGAACATATTAATTGTTATGTAATGCTAAGTAGTATGAACAATCAGACATACTAGGCATCTTAAAGTGGACACCCAAACTAGTGGATCATTTTGACCTTAATCTCTTTGTGCCTCAGTTCCTCATCTGTGAAATGGCGATAATGCCATCCCCCCACCCCACACACACACCTCCATCTCACAGGGCTGATGTGAAAATAAATTCATTAATGTTTGTGAAGCACACTCAGATATTATTGTGATGAGCACCACAGCTATTCCCATGATAATTCTGTCTTCAGATCAGGATTTGAATAGTGTGCAGTAATTAAGGTCTAGAGCCAGACATTGAACAATGGAGTGAAAATAACTATTGAATAACTGCTAATTGATAAAGCACTGTCTATCTTATGCACTGAATGAGGCTGGGGTCCAACTGAAAATATAGTATGTGATAATGTAATGAAAGACTGTAGCATAATGCATAGGCATAAAGGGACTGGATTAAGATTGCACAGACAACCTTAATTCTCGCATTTTGAAATTTTTGAGTGCTTGACTTTGCAACCTTAATAATGTTCCTTTTTATGTTGGGTAGGGGCACATGTTGTGTGTACAATATATTATACACTTTATATAGACAGTTGTATCTTATAGATGTAAAAACAAAATTTATTTATACCTGTTAACATGTTGGTATCTTTGACTTCTTCACTGATTTGTTCCAATCATTGCTGCACCTGTCTTGAGGTGGGGCGATGCATTCTCACATAACTGCATGCAGAGGTCACAGCTGAAGGTGACCACAAGCTTTATTGGAATTCTTTGCCATACAAACTCTAGCTCTGGGATGACTATGGTTAGCACCACCAACCTTAGGTGGTATTGAGCTTTGCTTTTTTCTCCTTTTATATATAATGTGCACAATTATTTTATGCATTATACTTATTTTTATAATTATAATGTTTTGTAGGTGAAATAATATGTTCTTTTCTATTTTGTGTCATTTTCAAGCAAATGATACCTCAGGGGGATGATCTGGTTTAAATTTTCATGTAGATTAAGCTTCTATAAATGCAGATGTTACTCTTCAGGTGGGGAAGTTTCTGGTGCAGCTGACATGAGCTTTTGAGTTCCTTCTCAAAATAAAGAATGGCTCCTGAGCATAGCCAAAACCAGATTAATGCTGTCTTGGCTGCTCTCTGGCCTGCTGGGAACAAGTACAGGAGGAGTGCTAACAGATAACAGTGGGTGCAGCAGTTACTGAGGGTAGGAAAGAGTATTGTAGGGCTGAGCTAGGAGAATCAACTTCACCTATATTTTCTGTATACATGCACAATGGAATGTCATGGATTGATCTGCTATGGAAATGTATTTATTTGAAAATGTTACTGTTCCTAGTAACACTTGTGAACAAGAAAAACCAAAGCTCTCTATGGAGATTTCTGGAAAACTATACATATAAATAACTTAAGATAATGCCCAAGCACTCACAAATTAGGGCTGGTCTACACTACAGGGGGTATCGATCTAAGTTACACAACTTCAGCAACATGAATAACTTAGCTGAAGTTGATGTACTTAGATCTACTTACCGCAGTGTCTTCACTGCAGTGCGTCGATGGGAGATGCGCTCTCATCAATTCCCTTTGCACGTCTCGTTGAGGTGGAGTACTGCTAGAGCGATCGGTGGTTGATTTATCGTGTCTATACTAGACACGATAAATTGACCCCCACCGAATCGATCGCTGCCTGTTGATCTGGCCAGTAGTGTAGACAAGTCCTCAGACTGATCCTAGTTTAAAGGCATAACTGCCAGGAAATCATAGCTATTCAAGGTGCCTACCTACACATAAATGTTTTCTCTAGCAGGCTCATCCTGTTTGCCAGCACTGATATATTGGCAGTGTATACATTGTTATACTTGATTAAACTCGTTGATATTTGTGTGGCAAATTGAAACTGCAAAGTAAAAAAGGACAGGAGTTCACAGCCAATTCTGGCTGTTAGGCTAATAAAGATGGTGAATGGGAAATATGTTTAAGACTATATAATTTCCCAGGAAAATATTGCCTAACAGCACTCGGTATGCATTAAAAAAACTTTACTAGGAGTTAAACTTGTACACAAAGGTGTGAATACATCAGAGTTCAAGATACAATTTTGTACTTTTCCAAAAACAGTATAACCAGCACAGATCAAGGAGGAGGATGCCAGCAAAAGAGAAACAGGAAGCTTTTTCTGCAGTGAAAAAAATAATAATGAACAAAAAATCTGATTGTTGGGAACATAAATGAAGGTCACTTACCTGAAACTGGTGGTTCTTCAAAATATGTGGGCCCTATCTGTATACCATCCCTGTGTATGCACACACACCAGAAATTTTAAGTAAGCAGTGCCTGTTGGACTCTTAAGGAGCCCAGGTGCCTTGTGCAGTGTGATTGTTCATATGAACTCCAAAATCTCAAAGGGAGACATCTGTGATTATAGGTGTAGGTGTGAGGAAAGAAATACCCACCCAAACTTTCTCCAATTTTGTCCACCAGGCAAGAGAAGCCGAAACCTTGGTGGAATTGTTACTTTGGCATTGATGTTGTCTTTTTCTGGTGAGTAGATGAACTAATGCCAAGTATACAGGCAGCTTAGATGGAACCTGACAAATAGTATAACGTGGATGCATGAGGCCACATGGCTGAGGAAGGGAAAGGCAAGCCCTGACTGAGGTCCACGGTCTGAGGGTGACCTGTTTTATTAGATCACTCATAACACGGAATCTCTTGGTAGGGAGATAGGCTCTTGCTATAGTTGAGTTCAGGGTTCCTCCTATCAAACTTGTAGGGGTTAAAGTAGACTTTTCATGGCTGAACCAGACTCCTAAGGAAGAGAAAAGATGGAGCAGGAATGCTATTGCCGACTGGACTTCCCTGCTGGATGTGCCCATCAGAAGCCAGTCACCGAGATATGGAAAGATGGTGAAACTGTTTTGTCCTATCCAAGCTGCCACTGCTTAAAGGACTTTTGTGAAGCCTCTAAGTGCTGCAGCTAGCCCAAATGGAAGTACTCTGAATTATAAGTGGTCCTCCCCAATGAGGACTCTGAAGAACTTTCCGTGGGATGGATGAATGTCTATATATAACCTTCTGTGGGATGAGTTAATGTCTACATGAAAGCCCCCAAACCAAGTGCCCTCTTCCAGATGTCTTCACCACTAGCCTGCCTTCATCAATAAGGGTTTGAAACTGGGCCCTGTCTACCTGGGGAAGTCTGTCTTTAAAGTCTGCAACTTTGGCATAATTCAGGAAATTGTATTTTGCTAGCAATGCCTGGTACTTAACTGTAAATTGGAGACTAGACTGCGAATACTTTCCTACTCAAAAGGTTGAAGCATTTAACACCTTTATCAGTGGGGGTAGTCTTGGAGAACTGCTTCTGAAGCTTTCTGTAGCCACTCGCACAACTATGGAGTTGAGTGCTGGATGAGTGAATAAAAATGCTGCCCCCTTTAGCTGCCATGAAATATTGTTTCTCAGCTTTCTTCAGGTTTGGGGCACAAGAGGCAGAGGTGTGCCACACCGAAATGTCAGTGGCTTGTTTAACTGGAAAGGCCACCTTTGAAGGGCTAGAAGGCTGGAGGGTGTTTAGTAATCTCTAGTGTGTGTCCTGGACCTCTTCAGCAGGTATCTGGACTTCTGTAGCCACCCTCTGCAACAACTCCTGGTGCTGCCTATGGTTATTGGGTGGAGAGTGAGATGATGGAACAACTGTCTCAACAGTGAGGAGGGTGGCATACCCATTGGAAACGTTGGATCTGGCTCAAACTCCTCCTCCAGAGATTCTGACATGAAGGATCAGAAGGAAGGGAGAGGAGGGTCAGTGTGATTCTTGAATGGATCAATAAGATTGTGGACATCTTGGACTAGATGTAATGTGCTTAAACTTCGATTTTCTTGCAAAATATGAGAACTCATAACCATCAAATTGTACTCCATTTGCTGACATGACCACTTCTGGTATGCCATGTCTAGCAAAGATAGATTTGATACTCACAATAATATGCTTTGCTTCAGTGTTCTCAAATCCTGTTATTTCTGGAAAATGAGAATAATAATCCAGAACCAATATATAAATTCTTGTCAGCATAAGTAAACAGACCCATGCCTACTTTGGACCAGGGTGACAAACTGTCTTCATCTACCATCATAGGTCATTTTATTTGGTTATCTCTGTATCATTGGCATGTTTCACAAGCCTTCATGGATTTTACTTTATCTGTACTCATTTGTGGACAGTAGAGAACATTTCTAGCCCTTCTTTTGCATTTTTCAATACCCATGCTACGCCGTACACATCTTTAACCCTAATATAGATGCACATTTCCCTGCAACTATCACAAACTTAATCTTTTCATTTTTATTTTTTACCTTTCCTCAAGATCACATTCACCAACAGTAGGAATCATTACTCCACTGTAAGTGTTATCTGCTTGCTGTCAACATTTGGTTTTTTTTCTCCAGATCTATTATAATAGAGTCTGCTACACACTGGCTTGTGCACCACTGTCCAATTCAAAAGTCACAGAGGTTCCATTTGTTTCCAGCATAATAGTCCAGTCATTTGATGCTGTTAGTTCTTGCAAAATTCCTATGAAAAGTTCTTCATTGCTGCGTGCACTGTAGTGATCCTCCTTTCTGTGCAACAAATGTACACTGTGTTTTTTTCTGGACCCACACTCCTTTTGTTTGCAAATTCTTGCATAACACTTTTCACCTCTTACATCTGTGGCAACATTGTCGAAAGGTGGGACACTGCTGCGGACTATATCTGTGACCACAGCATGTACAGCTCTTTATGCTGTCTTCTCCAGACTTTTTCTGATTGTGTTTCATAGATGTCTCCCTGGAATTTCTGTTCTATCTCTGCTCTTTTATCTGTGGATATGTTACCCTGTCCACTATTTCGGTGCCTTGCTTTCCCTCCAAAAGCTTCAGCCTGGTCTGTTGCTTGGCAGATGCTGATTGCTTTTTCTATCTTGAGATCAGGATCCTCCAGCAATCTTTTTCTGAGCTGCAGCTCTCTGATCCCCATGATTATCTGAGCTCTAATTATAGACTCATAGACTCGTAGGTCAGAAGGGACCAATATGATCATCTAGTCTGACCTCCTGCACAAAGCAGGCCACAGAACCCTACCCATCCACTTTTATAACAACCCCTAACCCATGACTGATTTATTGAAGTCCTCAAAATTGTGGTTTGAAGACCTCAAGTGCAGAGAATCCACCAGCAAGTGACCCATGCCCCACGCTACAGAGGAAGGCGAAAAACCTCCAGGGCCCCTGCCAATCTGCCCTGGAGGAAAATTCCTTCCCGACCCCAAATATGGCGATCAGCTAAACCCTGAGCATGTGGGCAAGACTCACCAGCCAGCACCCAGGAAAGAATTCTCTGCAGTAACTCAGTTCCCATCCCATCCAACATCCCCTCACAGACCATTGAGCAGACTAGGGAATTTGTGAGTCCTCTGAAATTACACAATTGATTCAACAGTCTGAGATCCTTTACAAATTCCTCAAACGATTTTCCCTCTTTTTGTGACCACATATGAAATTGATATCTCTTAAAGAAAATAATAATCAGCCTGCTCTGCTTGGCTCAAGTACAGACTATTATAGACATATAACTCCTCAGGCCCACTATATTTAGAAAGAGTACCTTTTGCTTACATGGCTTCTCAGTGACTCCACTCACCTGCATGTAAAGGCTAAAGTTGCTGCTCAAAACTCCTTCAGTTGCTCACTGCATGCCTGGAGAGTTGCTGCTTCCCCGGAACCCTTAGTTGCTCCATTTTCTTTTCATCAGTGTTCACACCACATGACTCAACATGTATGTCCAACCACTTCCGCTACCATGCTGTGTTCTTTAGGGTTTTCATGAAGGAGTCAGAAGCCCATGCATGAGATAAATGATTTTTTATTGAAGTAAACACCCATGCTGGTCCAGCATGTCTAACTAGGAAGGGGAGCTGCTAAAAATAAAAAATGAAACCAGAGACTGAGCTGAGTAGCAGATTAGCTCTTAAATAGACATGAACCTCACAAAGGCTTTGGTCCTCTGTGGTGTTTGAAGGGCTCCTGAGGAGGGTACCAGCGGATCTGAATCATCTGAAGATCTAGTGTTCAGGGAATCCCACACAGTCGGTGCTGTTGGATAGGGCTCCAGCATTGAACTCCCAGACAGAATCGCTGCGTACTGCTCATTAGGTTTGTGGGGTGGCACCAGAGCCAATGCCCTCAGATCTTCTTCCTCTGATCTTTACTTCTTGGACAGTTTTTTGAGGACCTAATTCTTTAGAACCTGCATGTGAGGACTTGCCCAATTTTGACCAAGACAGGGAGGGATCCTTTCTATTAGAGGCAAATCTAGGTAGAGATATGACCATATGTCTATGTTCATGTCCCTATTCTTAGGAGAGGATTTCTCAGTCTTAAGAGTTTTAACTCAGCTCTGGAGCTCATGTTTAGATGGGCTCTGCTCACTATCTGAGGCTGTTGGTGTAAGGTGATAAGTCACTTCCGTGCTGGGCTCCAGCCAATCCACAAGAGAGGGACTGATCTGGTAATTCCCAAGGTCGGTATCTAAGCCCACAGGAGTAACAGCAGCTCAGTCTGCTCAACATCACTCCAGGTCTCGGAACTCAATCCTTCCTGTTGGTGGCAACAGACTCCCAAAGCCTGAGTTGTTCCAGACTCAGGTGCATGGTGTGCATACATAACATTCATACCCATGTATGGAATACATCGAAGTAGAAGTGAAGCTTAAAAAAATACCCAGGGACTCAGGGGATAGAGAAGGAGTGTGGTGGTGATGGTGAGAGGTGGGAGGGTGTGGGTGAACAGTGGGGAAGCTGACAGTGGAATCAGGGGCACACACCATCTTTCAGAGTGATTAAATGAATAGGTATTGACAGTGATGTGTGAACATTCCTGAGGTCTGTGCATTAATCCCGATTAATCCATCTACCTTCCTACTGAATATGGGCATATTGGGAGGCATGACTTTGTCTCTCGTGCTAGTTAGGATAATGTTGTCAAAGCCATGAGTATGAGCTTCCTGAGAACCATGCCAAGCAACATTTGACTCTTTGACCAGAATTATACTCTGTAGAAGACTAGAGAGGTCTGTAAAGGCTTCGTGTACAATGGGCAAAAATAAGATTTCATTTGAATAGAGCCCTTAATTAGTAGAACTGTAATAAATAATCAGTGTTGGAGATGCTTATTCCTTACACACTCATGTCATTTGCTGTGTATGCCTTATACAGAATTATTGTTATTTTTACTCTCTTAATCATGAGTAACACAATCATTTGATCAAATGAAGATACTTTTCATTCTTTAATGAAATAAATTATTTTAAATTGGATTTATATCAGGATTTTTGTCATATTTAATGTAATTAAAAATGATGGGCTACCACATGACCCTTCTAAATTATAATACTTCATAAAATAATGGAATTTAGGATGATTTTTGCTTTTCAGTTAAGTACTTGCTTGTCAGATGAAATTGCTAATTCAAGTTTCTTTTAAAAATATCTAAGCAGAAGAGAAACGTAAATGAATTATTTAAATTATACATAAGGTAGTGGCCGGTATTTAGCCTTTCTGGGCTTTTAACAAACCATTTTCTGCTGTCTAACCTATGTCATATAATGTTTCTCTTCAAGTTAATACTATGATCACGTCTCCATTTCACTGTGAAAATTAAAAATCTCATTCATCATTTGGAACCTTTCATTTTCACCTTTCCTTGGGCAGTGATTGAGCAATATAAGAAAAAATTATACAATTCTCAAACAAAATATGAACATTTCCATAAAAATATTTTGTTATCAAAAGCAGGTAATATTCTACATACAAAAAACTAAAAAAACCATGCAGCAAAACAACAGAAGCATTGTAACATATTAGTACAACCTACATTTGAGTTAATCTACAGTACCTTAAGAGTTTCCTAATGAAAAAAGGCAAACAACTTGTACCCAAATAGGACCGTAAAACTCCATAAACTCAATGAGAAGAGGCAGACAGAAATTATTTTGTAATCAAATCAGGTTTTGATTAAATCATCCTACTTTTCAAAATGCAAGCATTGAGTATAATATACACAAAATTCATTTCTTTAGACAAGGTACAAATTTATTTGCCGATCTTCCACTGAAGGAACTACTGTTAATTGGAAAATGCAAAAAAGGATGTGTTAAGTAATGATAATGAATGATTTAAAGAGACATCAACCTTGGTATAATGAGATCAAATATCCACAGCACAAGATTATTTATTACTTGTACAATATACATATGTATGTATGTATGTAGAACACATAGCCATTATCCCTGCTGAAACCTGTGTGAGTTTAAATATAGATCACAAAAGTAGCAAAACTAAAGCTAATTGTCTCTTTAAATTTTAATTTAATATTTAACCCCCATGCAGAAGTTTACAAGCTGCTCACAAGATGATATGAAACTTGTTAATATGGTTTGAAGCAACACATTAAAACAATGGGAAAATGGACCAAAACATAACGTTTTCCTACTATGCATTTTCCAAAATAAACAAAAGAAAAAAACACAACTTTAGTTTCTGTCAGGCAGACGAGGCCTTTACCTGAACCCTAGGAACATAAGGCGTTGTTCTTCTACTAAGGCTTTGGCTCTGGTAAGCAAAATTAAAGAAAAAGCAATAAAACAAAACCAAAAAAGACAACACGCTGGAAACTAAAAGACCAAAAGTAAAAACAAATACACACAGTTTTACACCAAAGACATAGTTATCCAGAACAAACTATTTTAATGCAGGGCATAAATTAAATCTGCACATCTGTTACTGAAGCATGTGAAAACTCTGTGGTGAAATTCTGGCCCCACTGAAGTCAATGGAAGTTTTGACATTGACTTCAACAAAGCCAGGATTTCATCCTGTATGTTTGTCTACTGATTACACTTCCAACAGATTAAGAAATAATCTTAACTAAAAGCAAAAAATGAGTACAGTGGGAATTAAAAGTGGAATAGAAAATATTAATTCAGCCTGAATATCTCTGTCAGAAAGCTTAAAGTGTGCACTGAGAGGCTAGAAACTAATACAGCAATGCAGGTTTTAGTGCCTTTTTCCACAGTTTAAAGTAGTATTTGTACCAGCAGCCCTCATACATTCTGTAGCAACCCTTAAACTGAAGGTGGAGCAGTTGGATATTAGCAGTGGGAAAAAGGTGTGATAATGTATTTCCATTCCCTACCAGTCATACAGTGTATACAGAATGACATACAGTGTATACAGAAAACTTTTGCATGAAATGAGTCCTGAAAAATGTAGCAATAATTAGGAATCACACTCTGTACAATTTGACCATTCTGTCACCTTATTCATACCTTTCTCTACAGGTAATCCCAAGGATTTCAGTGTGACTATTGACAGAGTAAGGTATTATCCAATAGGCTAGATACGGCTGTGCAAGGAAGTAAGAAAGTCCCATTCACTCCACCAGCGTAGGTGCTGGAAGTAGGGGTGCTGCTACACCCTCTGGCTTGAAGTGGTTTCCATCATGTACAGGGTTTACAGTTTGGTTCAATGGCTCTCAGCATCCCCGCTATAAACATTGTTTCAGCACCATGGTTCATTGGTTGGCCCAGCTAAGACTGTTGCTCTACCACAGGGTGAAGAAAGAAGGGACTACTTGCCCACCACTCCCTCCTGTAAGGGCAGAGAAGTTGTGGAGGGGGGCAGGAAATGGGAGGTGGCTTTTCTTGCTGGAATAAAGGAGAAGAAACTCACACCAAAGCAAGGGGGAGTCTAAGAGGAGTTTGTGACTCTCTCAGGGTACATCTACATTGGAGCTGGAGGTGTTCCAGCGTGGGTAGATTCTCATACACTAGCTTTGGTTGAGCTGCCGTGCTAAAAATTGAAGTGGCAACATGAGCGGTGGGATACTAGGTTTTTACTTCCCATGTACAAACCCAGTCAGGAGACTGGGTATTTACTTGGGAGGCTAGCCCATACTGCCACCCATGCCACTTGTATTTTTAGCACACTAGTTCAATCAAAGCTAGTGCACATACATCTAGCTGAGCTGGAAATTACACCTCCAGCTGCAGTGTAGACATACTCTCTGTCACAGTTTGTCCCGTGGTCTGCTCCTGCAGTGGCACAGCTGCATACTGTCCCTCATCCAAGATAGACTGTAAAGTTACTATCTAGCCCAATCTGAGTGAATTTGTCAGAATCTGTCTCCAAAGGAAAAAATAGGATTTCAAGGTCTTCATGATAGTCCTATATAGTAACAACTTAAAAAAAATACAGAGTTCCTCTATTACAGGTCTGCTCCAATGTCTTTAGCCTCACAGACAGGTCACAATCCTCAGAGACTGAATTGCCCCTACAATTAACTGAACATCCTCAACTCTCACTCACTACAGTGGGAACTGAGAGCAGCGGTGCTTATCACAGGTTTGGTTGGGCCCTAGATTAACAATGGTAATCCATCACTGATTTTCCTAAAACAATCTTAGACATTACCATATACCATTAAAGAACAATTCTAAAACACAGAGACAGCCTTTGTTAAAACAGGTTTTGTTTTTTTAAATTAATGCAGCCTCCAAAAATAAGCCAACCAATAATAAATACCAACTTGTTCCAGTTTTTTCCCTTCTTTTACAGAACCAATCAAACCTCATCTCCCTTAACAAACATACAATCTATGCACATCATTATGACTAGTGCACCTATCAATCCCCTTTCCAGTAGGCCACAGAAATTAATTTGTGATGAAATATACCTTTGTTATAATGTTTTTAACTGCTGAATATATATGTTAGATATAATGAGGTGCATAGAGATATAATGGTGTTCAATTGTATAGGCAAATAATCATATACTTTATACATGACAGATCTCTCTTCTATGCAGGGCTTCTCCATCTGGTGCAAAAGTGAGTAATTGTGATTTTACATATCTACTCATTTTTGAGTTCTAAAAAGCATTTTTTTCAACCTTTAATTCTAATCACTGCAGCACGGTCTCCAAGTTATTCTTTTCATGAAGTACCAAAGAAATAGCCAGAATGTAGTAATGAAACAAACAGCTCCAAGACTCAAATGCTGCTTTTTTGGAGCAAATGAAAGCAAATAAATTTAAAGAAAAATAAGTAAGTGAAATGTAAAGAGAAAGGCAGTAAGAAAAGCAAATAATGAAAAAAAAATAACTACAACACGTTACTCCCTGCAAAGAGGCCAAACCTCTGCAAAACATAGATAATAAATTATTCAAATCAATTAGCAAATGATAACGTACACAATTTTTGTGTAACTACACAGAATTAGATTAAATGAAATATGCATCTGAACATGGTAAATATTTATGGAGATGGAAGTTTTTTATTAGGCAAGATGATCTGCTGATTCTCTCAGCCTCTTGGTGGAAAAGTGAGTCTGGTAACAAATTCCATTACTCTTTAATGGTCAATTCTGGATTTACAGTATATCCTCAGAGGACATGGCCTGCCTTTCCCGTTACACAATAAGTATACAGACATTAACTGCAATGAAGAGAAAATGAGTGATGAGAAAGAATAAACAGGGAATGAGAATGCAAAATATAGGGTGACTGCATCACACTCAAAGTGTCTAAATAACACTTATATCACAGCCTTTGAGAAATGAGAATCAACTCAGTAAACACTGCCCTCCAAAAACACACACTAAAGATTTTCTTACTTTTGTTTGGGCATTAGGACAAACTGAAATGCATAAAATTAGGAACCTAACTCCACATTTAGACACCTAAATAATTGGCCCCTTTTTCTAAGGTGCCAAGTAGTCAGGGCTTTTATTAACTTTAATGGGAGTTGTGGATGCTCAGCCTTTTTGAAAATCTTGGGTACCTACTTTTAGGTACCTAAGTCTGAACATTTTGGCCAAGGAATATAGCAAGTTATGGGCTCAGGCAACCTTATTTGGTTTTATGTTTCTAAGGCCAAAATAAACCTCCAGTCTCTTGGCATTGCCCTGCTACACAAACATATACACAAAATTCCATCCACACTGATGCTAAAATATATGTTGAGAGCACACAAGATTTCACCTTCAGTATTTTAAAAACATTGTACACATAGAAGCATGCAGGAAGCCAGCATCAGGCATAGCCAAAGTATATATGAAGAAAATGAAATCCTGGCCATAGCACTGCCAAAATACATATAGTAGCATGCAGGAAATCAACTACATATCATTACTTTTGCTGTGGTGGGGCTGGTTTAATGTGTGGTATTATGAACATTTTTTTGCTGGAAGAGCAAGCAGTAAATCAGACTGAAGATAGCAAAAATATATACTGTAGTCCCAAAATACTACCAATAAAAACTTTTTAAAAATGGATAGTAGAGTTTGGATAAGCACACACAAATGCAGACACGTATCCAAACTATGCACACCTCTAACAGAACTACGGAGGCCTCCATCAATCCCAGCAGCCCTCTGTTACAGCACATCCTACAACACACCCTGACAATATCTGATAGTGTCTACTGGTATGGGAGGCCAGACAGCCTTCTATACGCTCCAAGAATTTTCCAGGAGCAGACAGGAAGCCATCACCCCTTTTCCTTTGACCTCTCCTACCCAGACCAGCACTATCCCTTGCACATATCCACACTCACACTCCTCTCACAATGCTCACACCTCTAACAACATCTTCATGTATCCTCCTTCCCATCTAGACCCAGGATTCCGCAGTATTTTCCTTCCCAACCAGACACCATGCCAAAATCATTCAAAGTGGTTCTGAAATTTTAGTCTTTCCCTCCCTCTCCAACATCCCAGTATCTCCTGAGAGGAGTCAGATAGCTGCTCACCAACCTCTAGATCTTCAGAGCACAGCTGATGAAAAAAATGGAAAAAATAATTTCACAAAAAATGTTGAAGTTGCTTCCATTTCTCAGAATTCAAAATGCAACAATTTTTCGTTTTTTGTCAAAAAATGGGAAATATTTTATCAGAATTTTCAAAATTTCAAAAATTTGAATTTTGTTGCCATTTGCTCCAACTTTGGGAAAAATACAGAAAAAAATAAATAAAGACATGGTGAGTGAGGTAATATCTTTTACTGGATCAACTTATGCTGGTGAGAGAAGTTGGTCCAATAAAAGATATTACTTCACATACCTTGTTTCTCTAGTATCTTGGGACCAACACAGCTAAAACAACACTGCTTATAACAGAGAAAGAATGAACGAATGAAAGAGAGACACCGACTCTGTAACTGATCAAAATTTCCTCAACTTCTGACAAGCTAAGTTAGAGTGTCTCATTTCTCTTTTGCCATTCTGTCACATTTCCAAAATTGAGTAAGTTTTGGAAAGCTACAGTGGGAAAGGAGAAAAAAG
Organism: Chelonoidis abingdonii; assembly: GCF_003597395.2. NCBI lineage: Eukaryota > Metazoa > Chordata > Testudines > Testudinidae > Chelonoidis > Chelonoidis abingdonii. The sequence goes on along the minus strand of NC_133770.1, from coordinate 265,970,766 downwards.
GAAAAGAAGACGTGTGTGTAAAGGGGAATCCAAGTGATAGCACTGCTTTCAGTGTCAAAAGGGAAAAAAGGGACAAAGGAGGCTTAAGGGGAAAAAACAAAAATCCAAAATTTAGACATTTCAATAATTTTAGTTTTCAAAAAAACAAAATTAAATTACAATTTCAATTCAAAATAAAATTAACCATATTTCCATAAAGTTTTTACTTTCAAAAATGAAAATTGCCCATAAAATATTTCATTTCTAATTAAACCCTTTTTCTTTTTCTGGGAACATTTTTCAAATGAAAAATTTTGACCAGCTCTATTTCAGAATAGGACAGTTGCCTGGTAAGTGCCACACCTCTAGGGTGACAGCAGACATCCCTATGTTCCAGGAGGTAGGGACTAGCACAACCCATACCCCACTACATCCATCACTGAATTTTAGGGCCCTTGTGGCAGCTGCAGCAAAAAGTGGGTTGTGTAGATAGCAGGAAGTAGGCTCTGCCAATCCATGACAATAGGAGTTGTGACTGTCTAATACAACCCCAAAATACTTTATGGATAGACATACTCTACTTACATCTTTTTGAAGGAAAATAAACTGAGGGCTGTAAGTATTTTCAGATAGAGTGTGATCAAGGAAATTTGAAGAAATAATACGTCATACTAATCATCTCCCTACCTTAACTTTCTTTCTGCTGGTAGTAAAAGATATCTGCTTTTCAGAAGTGTCCACTAATTTTAGGTGCCAGCTTAAGAGAGCTAGAGCTTGATTTGTAGAGATACTGAACACTTGCAGCTTCCATTTCAGTCAACTGAAGTTGCGGATGGTCAGTACTCTGAAAATCAGCTGCTTTATTGATTGAAACAGGGAAAAGCTCATTAGCAGACAAAGAAAAAGTGAACTAAACCTATGGATGAAAACAAAAGACAGGAAAGAAGACTTTGTATGACTCAAGGGGTTTGTTTATCCCCCAAAAAGGAAGAATTAAGTGGCTCTAGAAAAGGTTCTGTGAAAAATATTTGTGAAAGAGAACTCATTTCTGCTTGATGCATGATAGTACATAAGTCAGTCCCAAGAGGGCAAAGATGGTGAAGATTTCTCTAAATTCCTCCTAATGCCATTTGGTTTTTTTGGATGGGAAGGCATTTTAAAAAGAAAATATTTAAAAGACATTTAAATGTAGAGACTGAAAATAAAATTCATTAAAAAATAGGTAAACATCAACTCTGAGTAATATGTCTTTTTGACATTTACTTTTTTTTGGGTGATTTCTGCAATTGCAGTGACTAAATCAGACCATTCCTCCAGATCCCCTAATATTAGCTTATAAGCATCTGGGTTTTCATTATCTCAAAGTGTGACATCACAACAATCTGGAGAATAAACAGTATTACTCTTGTGCATCTCAAAAATCTCACCTTACAGCTATGCAAATTTTGTATTTAGATACAAAGGGGAGGGATGTTTCTGGAGTCAGGAAAGCCAGGAAGTCACTCTTGTCTTGTCCCCTACTTTGAGGCTGTAGCCATGCCCATAATATTTTTTCTTTTCTACATATGATTGGCTAAGTCCTTTTTTATTTATGTTTTCATTACATTTTGCTGTACTTGAAAAGTTATTCTATAGATTAATCCTTAAATAAACTTTAATGGTTGTATCTTTGATAGCCCAAGTTTGTGTCCCCTTGTTCTTGTATTTTAGCGCAAACATTTTTGCAGTCTCCACAGCCACTAGTCGCTCTATATTGAGGCAATCTTAATCTATTTTTTCCAAATAATACAGCCTTGCAAAGAAGTTCAACAGCAGAGCAGTACAGGAAATTAGAGAAAAATAGTTACAGGTGGCTGTGCTGATAAGCAAAACAAATAATGTCTCATCCATAGCTAAAAAGTAGCAGAAAAGACTACTGACTACACTGGAAAAAAATATTCGCTCTCCTCATCTCTACATAACATTGCATCAGATCTGAGAATTTTATGAACACTTCCTCTAGATTCTGTATGTATTTTTATATCACACTGATCATCAATCTTTATTTTTTTTTAAAAATATAAAGGTGAGATTTTTCAAATATCTTCAACAGCGGCCTAACTCTGCTCCCACTGAAATCACCAGTAGCTTCACCATTGACTTCAATGGGTATAGAGTTAAGCCAACTCTGAGCACTTTTGAAAATCCCTCCCTAGAGTTCTAAATATCATTTGAGAGCATAAAAGGCCCCCAAACCTTTAGCTTAGTCCAAAAATCATCATTTCAGAGGATGTATTTGTGGATTCTTTGAATGAACTTTGGTCACAGTGAGGATGGGAAGAATGAAAGTGAGTACCATGAGGAATCAGTGGAGAGAACAGTACTCTTTAAATTGTTGAAAACATCGGCCAATTTTTTCACAGAATGGATAGCTGAATATCTGCACCTATGTGTGGATTTTTCAAGTATTAACATCCATGCATGCGGTGAAAAAAATTGTCAATTGCATGGGTAGGCATTATTGCTCAAAAAGTTTGTGCATTCAATTGCACAAATACAGCTGGAGGCAAGATTCAGGCACATTTGAAAATTTGGCTTTATACGTCTCAGAATATCACTCTAATAGCTTAATGGATACATATAAATTCCCAATAGTTGATGAAAAGGCTGCACTTTAAAAGGCATGCCCTGCCTATGCTGAGAAACATGCACTAAGGAAGAGAATTAGGTTCTTACAAGATCTTTATTTTACAGCTAGCTGTCATTTTGCATAAAAATTGTGTATGTTATAAAAAAAAAAAATTGAAAGGATTAAAAAAATGGTTACATACTGAAAGTTGTCCAGACAAGAACTGTGGAACATCCCTCAACATGCCAGGACTCATGGGAGAAGTCACTGAAATAGATGGTCGGTCCATTTTTTGAGATTCAAATGAACTAGAACCTGAAATTAGAAATAAATATAATTTATAAAAAATAGTAACAATTAGCACTTGTATTGTGCTTTATATTTTCAGAGGTCTGTAAAAACATTATTTCTGACATATTACAGAACACAATTATAGCCACACATATAATAAACATGGAGTATATGTTGGTGAAAACTGGAACCTTATTTTAATGTGTTCAGGATGACCAAATAGCTTGCAAGGAAAAGAGCAAAATTTAATAAAAACTAAGCTGTCAACATTCATGTCAAGCACATAGCATAAATAAAAAATTCCACTACTTATGACTGTGTATTATGCTTATCTGCTGAGCATCCTCAATTCCCATTGACTTTCCCAGGAGTTCAGGGTACTCAGCACATTGCACAAGTGCTTGGCTCCTAGTAGAATCCTAGTAGAATCAGACTCTAGATGTTATTGCAGATTTTATAAAAATAGCAGAATGAAGATGGGGATTTTAATCTGGAGGCTGCAACAACTTCTGCAAAGTGGGAGATGACATGTTTGTGATGTTACAAGTAGAGTAAAAGGAAGATATCAAGTTATTATACAATACAAAACACTGGATATTAATATCCCACATCTTGTAAAAACATAATGGATTTTATTGTAAGGCTTAGCTCACCAGTGAAGAGGTATTGTAGAAGCTTGTTCACATTACTACAATTAAATTTGTGCCACCACTTTAATTGGTGGTGTTTATTATAACAGCACAGTAAAACATAAAAAATAACTCCAGCTGAAATCTGACACACGAGGTCTAAGCCAAGCCACAATTTCTTTTTTCCCGAAATACTGCTTTGGTCAGTTATACTGAATGGTCTAAATAAAATAGAAGTTTGCTGATTTCAGAATATCCATCTCCTTACATTTGAAATGCAAAACAACAAAGTACAGGAAATTAAATATTAGAATTGACATTAAACCCTTTATGCGCACTATTTACCACTATGTTTTTCTTTTCTTTTTATTAAAGAGCAGCATGAGTTTATAAGGGAATGTCAACCTTAACTTTGAATTTCCTGACTTTTGACAGTTCATTATTAAACACAGAGAAAGAGATAAAAAAGGTAGATGAGACAGATATGTAGACAGACACAGAGACAAGAGTTACACTGAAAATAGATGACATCTTTTCAATTTGTGCTCACATAAGGGAGATATAAGTTTTTCCTTCTCAGTATATGAAACTTACTGGACTCCAGTTGTGCATGTGTACTGTCAGGTATTCTGGGAATATCCCTGTAAGTATGAAAAGCAGACAGTTGGATCCTTTATCTAACAATAGTATTAAAACTTCTGTCAACTATAACACATTTCAAATCATCACATAGTACTTTGAGAAAACCATACATCTACTGACTACCGTCAGCCAAAGGGAATATTTACCTCCTCACATTTTTACATCGCTATGTCTATATTTATCTATATATAGTTCAAAAACAAGTAAAGGTCTATGTAATGAGTGTTTAATGAATGTAGCTGAGAACCCATAAGGTCAAACTAGAACTGTGAGTTTGTTGTGATGATATAAACCACCTTAAACAAGTTGTATCCTTAACACTGGTTGTCTCAGTGTGTCCATTACTAGCAATGGTCATGGCACTGATAAAATCTTAGTCATTCTGTAAAAGTCTGTAATTTGGTTTGACAACAGGACAAATAGTAATAGCATGAATATATTATCTTCTAATATGTGATAACTATTGGCAATCAGTCTGAGTATGAACACAGGTGATAAAAAACATGCAGATCACGAGTCACAGGATTTGACTTGAATCCCCAAACCAGGACCTTCATTGTGCAGGCTAACACAGCAGATATAACTACTTAATACTGTCGCATGTACCTACTACTATATGAGGCAAAATGTCATGTTAGATGCAGCTCTACGTACCAACTATGTCACTTTGAAGCACTGATGTTCCAATGATTAAGTACCTCATTATGCCTACAGCACACAGATGCCTGTTTTCCCCAAGATATGCATGTGTAACTTGCATTATATGCTGGTAAGAACAAACACTTTCAAAAGCACTGTATGGTTATTTGGACAAAACAGGGTCAAATAAAGAACTTCAGCTGTGAGTCAGACTAAAAATAACATTAAAAGTAATTATTTGTGTTTAAATATGTTTGGTTTTGTGTATATAAGAGGGAAAATGCAGCATTAAAAAAATCTTTCCAGAAATATCTGGTATCTGACACAGTAAAACAAGTCTATAGTATGATTATCAAACACCTAATCTAGTAAAAAAAATTGTACAGCCTTACCAAATGCTTCTTGAAGTATTATAGATAATTAGAAAGATACCCTTATTTAATGATGCAGGGATCTTTCTAAGTTCAGTGGTGTTGCAGTATCCTATAATCCAAATGCATCACACGAGATGCAGTTGGCACAATAAATCATGTCTAAGGAAATGTTGCAGCCTATCATGTTAGTAAGTTAATGCATGTAAGGTACTTATTAAAGCTATTGTATAAAATAGGCTTTAATATATTACATATAATATATATATAATATAAAAGGCTTTCATATATTCCACAGCCAAAAAATTTACAGCATAATCTGCTCCTTGCCCCTTGGCTCTGATTTGTGGTATAAAATCTAACCTGTTATTCAAAAAATGTTATTTTAGCACGCAGGGTTATGAAAAAAACCTTGAAAATATGAACCAATGTGAACAGATGAAGTAGTGTCCCTGAGTCTGCAGACAACTGAAACAAGAAATCTGAAAAATATGTCTTCCATTCAACCCCCCAAAACCTATACCTTCCAAGTTCTGCCCAGCAACATATGTGACATTCCTTATGGATGAGAGTCACTGATGTTCCTCACCCATCCTGCCCACCAGTGGTGTGGTTAGGACACAGACCTGCAAAAAAGTTGGAGCTGTGACTGGGATAAGTATGTGTTGTTGAAGAGTGTCTAGGTATCACAATGTAGGTGTGTGGTTGTTTGTGTATTTCTAGAGTTCGTGAGAGGGTGGGTCTGAAAGTTGTTGGGGTAAGTAGGTGTTGTCTGGAAGGGTATACCTGGGGTGGGGGTAATGAGTGAAATGCGGTTAGCAAGTGTTGGGGGATATCTGAGATGTTAAGAGTCTGTTGAGGATTAGGGAAGTTAAGAAGAGGTTAGCTTAGGTCAATAATGGGCCCTTAAATATTTGTCCCCACGAGCCATTCCTTTCCTATTTGTATCCAGCAGGGACAGCAGTGAGTGGAGAAGTTAAAAGGATAATTTGCTGCATGTAGAGTGTCTGTTACAGCTATCCCCCTATTCCATTTTGTTTCTTACAGCTGTCCCCATACTCCATTTTGTTTTTGTTCTCCTGTGGCCTCCCCTCCCTGGCTGTTAAGTTGTTTACCAGGGCCACTGCCCTTCTCAAAGGGAGGGCCCCTTAAAGTTGTTTACCAAGAGCCATTGCCCTTCTCAAAGGGATGGCCACTTGTGCTAAGTGGGACCACTGCCCTGTTCAAAGGGTTAGTCCTGTTATCACCTTGTTAAACCTGGGCTCGGTGTAGGAATATTACAGAACACATTAAGCCACACATATAATTAAAAACATGGAGTATATGTTGGTGAACTGGAACCCATTATTTTAAATGGTGTTCAGGATGACCAAATAGACTTGCAAGGAAAAGAGCAAAATATTTAATAAAAACTAAGCTGTCAACATATCAGTCAAGCACATAGCAATAAAATAAAAATTCCAACCTACTATATATGAACTGTGTAATATATGCCTTATCTGCTGAGCATCCTCAAATTCCATTGACTTTCCAGGAGTTCAGGGTACCAGCAAATTGCAACAAATGCTTGCTCCTATAAGAATCCTAGTAGAATCAGACTCTAGATGTTAAATTGGCAGATTTAATAAAATAGCAGCTGAAGATGGGGATTTTAATCTGGAGGCTTAGCAACAACTTCTGCAAAAGTGGAGATGACATGTTTGTGATGTTACAAGTAGAGTAAGGAAGATACAAGTTATTAATACAATACAAAACACTGGATATTAATATCCACTCTTGTAAAACATAATGGATTTATTGTAGCTTAGCTCACCAGGAAGAGGTATTGTGAAGCTTGTTCACGATTACTGACAATAAAGTTTGTGCCAACCACTTTAATTGGGTGTGTTTTATTAACAGCACAGTAAAACATAAAAATAACTCCAGCTGAAATCTGACACACGAGGTCTAAGCCAGCACACAATTTCTTTTTTCGCACGAATACTGCTTTGGTCAGTTTATACTGAATGGTCTAAGTAATAAAAAGAAGTTTGCTGAATTTCAGAATATCCATCTACCTACATTGTGAAATGCAAAAACAACAAAGTACAGGAATTAAATATTAGAATTTGACATTAAACCCTTTAATGCGCACACTTATTACACTGTTTTCCTTTCTTTTTATTAAAGAGCAGCAGAGTTTATAGGGGAATTCAACCTTAATTTGAATTTCCTGACTTTTGACAGTTCATTATTAAACACAAGAGGAAAGAGATAAAAAAGGGTAGATGAGACAGATTATGTAGACAGACACAGAGACAAAGAGTTAACTGAAAATAGATGACATGCTTTTCCAATTTGTGCTCAACATAAGGGATGATATAAGTTTTTCCTTCTCAAGTATATGAAACTTACTGGACTCCAGTTGTGCATTCGTGTACTGTCATAAATTCTGGGAATATCCTGTAAGTATGAACAGACAGTTTGGATCCTTTATCTAAACAAAAGTATTAAAACATTTCTGTCAACTATAACACATTTCAAATCATCCACATAGTACTTTGAGAAAAAACCATACATCTACTGACTACCGTCCCCAGCCAAAGGGAATATTTACCTCCTCACATTTTACAATCGCTATGTCTATATTATCATATATAGGTTCAAAAACAAGTAAAGGTCTATGTAATGAGTGTTTAATGAAGTAGCTGAGAACATAGGTAACTAGAAACTGTGAGTTTGTTGTATGATATAAACCACCTTAAACAAGTTGTTCTTAACACTGGTTGTCTAGTGTGTCCATTACTAGCAATGTGCATGGTCACTGATAAAATCTTAGTCATTCTGTAAAAGTCTGTAAATTTGGTTTGACACATGGACAAATAGTAATAGCATGAATATGATTATCTTCTATATGTGATAACTATTGCGATCAGTCTGAGTATGAACAGGTGATAAAACAACTGCAGATCACGAGGTCACAGGATTTGACTTGATCCCAAACCAGGACCTTCATTGTGCAGGCTAACACAGCAGATATAACTACTTAATAACTGTCGCATGTCACCTACTACTATATGAGGCAAAAATGTCATGTTAAGATCAGCTCTACGTACCAACTATGATCCACTTTGAAGCACTGATGTTCCAATGATTAACGTACCTCATTAATCCTACAGCACACAGATGCCTGTTTTCCCCAAGATATGCATGTGTAACTTGTCATTATATGCGGTAAGAGACAAACACTTCAAAAACACTGTATGGTTAATTTGGACAAAACAGGTCAAATAAAGAAACTTCAGCGTGAGTCAGACTAAAATAACATAAAGTAATTAATTTGTGTTTAAATATGTTTTGGGTTTGTGTATAATAAAGGGAAAAGATGCAGCATTAAAAAAATCTTTCCAGAAATACTGGTATCTGGCACTTAGTAAACAAGTCTAATAGTATGATTATCCAAACACTAATCTAAAGTAAAATATGTACAGCCTTACAAATGCTCTTGAAGTATTATAGATAATTAGAAAGATACGTCCTATTTAATGATGCAGGGTCTTTCTAAGCTTCAGTGGTGTTGCAGTATCCCTATAATCCAAATGGCAATCACACGAGATGCAGTTGGCACATATAAATCATGTCTAAGGCAAATCGTTCAGCTAAAATCATGTTAGTAAGTTAATGCATGTAAGGTACTTATTAAAGCTAATGGTATAAAAGTAGGCTTAATATATTACATATATATATATATATAATATAAAAGGCTTTCATATATTCCACAGCAAAAATTTACAGCATATTAATCTGCCTCCTTGCCCTTGGTTCTCTGATTTGTGGCTATAAAATCTAACCTGTATTCAAACAAATGTTATTTAGGCACGCAGGGTTATGAAAAACCTTGAAAATATGACCAATGTGAACAGATGAAGTAGTGTCCCTGATCTCGCAGACAACTGAAAGACAAGAAATTCTGAAAAAATATGTTCTCATTCAACCCCCACAAACTATACCTTCCAAATTCTGCCAGCAAACATAATGTGACATTCTTATGATGAAGAGTCACTGATGTCCTCACCCATCTGCCACCATGGTGTGGGTAGGCAAGACCTGCAAAAAGTTGGAGGCTGTACTGGATAATATGTGTTGTTGAAAGAGTGGTCTAGGTATCACATGTAGGTGTGTGGTGTTTGTGTATTTCTAGAGTTCGTGCAGAGGGTGGGTCTGAAAGTTGTTGGGGTAAGTAGGTGTTGTCTGGAAGGTATACCTGGGGTGGGGGTAATGAGTGAAAATGCGGTTAGCAAGTGTTGGGGGATATCTGAGATGTTAAGATCTGTTGAGGATTAGGGAAGTTAAGAGAGGTAGCTTAGTCAATAATGGGCCCTTAAATATTTGTCCCCACGAGCCATCCTTTCCTATTTGTATCCAGCAGGGACAGCAGTGAGGGGAGAAGTTAAAAGGAATAATTTTGCTGCATGTAGAGTGTCCTGTTAACAGCTATCCCCCCTATTCCATTTTTGTTCTTACAGTGTCCCCATACTCTCATTTTTTTTGTTTGTTCTCGCTGTGGCTCCCTCCCTGGCTGTTAAGTTGTTTACCAGGGCCACTGCCTTCTCAAGGGAGGGCGCCCTAAGTTTTTTACCAAGAGCATTGCCCTTCTCAAAGGAGATGGCCACTTGTGCTAAGCAGGACTACTGGCACTGTTCAAAGGTTAGGTCCCTGTTATCCACCTTGTTAAACCTGGGCTCGGTGTAGAGTAGGCATGTCCAGAGCTGCAAGACCTATTGTGTTTTAAGAATCTTGGGGCATAAGTCATAGGCCTCATGTGCTTTTGAGTCACCATACTCACAGGACTCTGCCCCGACATATCTCTGTGCTCACCTACAGTTTTTTTCCCTGTGCCTCCTCGCCCGTGGACAGAGGGCCTATCAAAGTACTAGGCAGGAAACTGCCTGAGTTTTGCCTTTAAAAAGAAATTTTTAAAAACTACATCAGAAAAGAATTCTGCACTGCCTGCCTGTCTGAATCAGCCAGGGGTTACTGGGGGGTCCCTTCTCCGTCTCTCGTTTATTTTTTGAGCGTTACCCCCATTTTTTGAAAAAAAAGACAGACACCACGAAGGAACGAATTGCTGCCTGAAAGATCTCCTGATTATTGAGACCGTACCTAGCCTTCTGATGTTCTTGCTGCTTTTGCCTCTGCTGCTTCCTTTGGCTGGTAAGAATCCTCTGTGAGAACTCTCTATACTTTCAATTTTATTATTTTAAGCTGCCTGGCTCTGTTCCAAGCACCACGAACTCAAGCTAAACCTTGGGTCTCTGTCTAAACCTCTCCTAAAACTCCAGCGGCACTATTGCTGCTATAAAAAAAGTTTGTGCGCTGGCTAAGCTGCTGCTTCCTGTGGGCTTGTGCCTCCGGCTCTCTGCTTCCAGCTGTATCCACTGCTGCACCACCATCCCTGGGCACATACCAAACTCTGCCCCTCTGTAACTTCCGCAATAGCAATAGGTGCACCATAGGTTTTGTTTTTTTTAGTTTAATAAGTTATAGTTTGTTAAGATATAGAGCTTGTAAGTTTCACCTGCCTTGTTATATGTTTGCTTTGCTTTGTTGCTCTGTATTTGTTGGCTTATTATAGTTTGCTAGAATTGTGATTTTGATGTTTTGCCTAGTCGTGTTAAGATAGATAAAGGTTTTGCTACTTGAATTCGTCTTCCCACTGTTCCCGATCTCCCTCTGTAATAACTTTGTCTGTTTTTCCTCCGCTCCAATCCCACTCGGCGTGTGCTTTCCGTGTCTCCCTGTGAAACTTCCCCAAACCCTTTGCTGCTTTTTTTCCCTTGCATCTGCACGCTTCTGCCTGTTTACATCCTTGCTGTGCCCCCCCTGCGTCTGCATTCACTCGTGAAACTCCCAAAACCCTTTTTGCTTTTTCCCATGCATCTGCATCTCTCCCCTGTTACAACTCCTTGCTGCCCCCAACCACGCGTCTGCATCGCCCATCAAACTTCCCAACCCCTTGCCGTTTCTCCCCCTGTAATAACTTTGTCTGTTTTCCCCCGCTCATATCTCCCCTCTATGTGCTTAACCTCTCTCTAGCCTGTTGTCCTTAACCATTGTTCAGGGCTCACAGAGCCGCTCAGTGCTTGCAGTCACACTCTTCCTCATCATCAGTTGACACTCAATTATTCACTTCTAATCATTCCACTTCCACCCCGCCCTCTGTTCCTTGACCCAGCCATTAGGTTTACACTCTTGCTATCACAACGCCTCACAATTAAGTCAAAGCAATTTTCTACATTGCCTTGTAACTATAACAACCTCATTGGTTGCCTCCACTTTTCTACTATACTTTGTATCTGCCATTAATACTCATAGACTCATAGACTCATAGGTCAGAAGGGACCAATATATATCTAGTCTGACCTCCTGCACAAGGCGGCCACAAAACCCTGCCCATACACATTTATACAACCACAGGAACCCATGACTGAGTTATTAAATCCTCTAAAAATTGAGAATTTGAGACCTCAAGCTGAAAGGGAATCCACGAAGCAAGCGACCCTACCATGCCCACCGCAGAGGAAGGCGAAAAACCTCCAGCCCCTGCCAATGCGGCCTGGAGGAAAATTCCCTTCCCGGACACCCAAATAGGCGATCAGCTAACACCTGAGGGCATGTGGGCCAAGACTCACCAACCAGCAACCCAAAAAGGAAATTCTCGCAGTAACGTCAGTTTCCCATCCCATCCAACATCCCTCACAGACATCGAAGCAACTTTATCTGCCCGATAATCCAAAATCAATTGGCCCAAATTAAACTATCCGCATCAAGAAACATCCTCATATACTTATCAAGCTTTAGTCTTAAAGCCAGATAAGGCACCAACCACTTAATACATTCCTATCTAAGATGTTAACAGCATTTTATATAGAGTAACCATTGTTATTTTTGCATTTCCTTTTTGGGTACGTTTTGGCATTTACACTGTATTAGAATTGTTCCTATATCAAAGTGAAGTTGCTTATTGACTGTACTGTAATCCCATTGTGCTGAACCCACTTACTGTACCCATCTGTTAGAACTCCCTTATGCAACTGTTCAGTGAAGGAACCGCACCTCCCATCCACTGGCTTATTGTAGATACGACGCTAGTGCATTCATATTCTCCTTATTACGACGAGTGACGACACTGGTCAGAGTGATGGTGTTATTGTTAAATTCCCACCACTTCCTTTCTCCTTTAATAAAGAAATTAATTGGCACCCCACCTGTGTGGTAATTGCTCCCCAAGATCCCATATACCTGCTGGCAGGGACATAGAGCAGGCAACACAGTAGCCCCCTACAGCTGGAAAAAGCAACTGTGGGGATATCCCAGAAGCCCATCTGGCTATATGAGAATCAAGCTAGGCTGCAAGAATGCATGACAGGGTTGCCTGATATAACATGTAAGATATGTGACACCTGGCAGCCCTAGGAACCAAAAGTGTCCAATTTAAATTATGAACATTATTAACTGCTGCATTGCTCACAATTTCAGTAGAAACATGAAGCCAATGTGCTTATCCCAAACTGTCTCCTATGTCTCCTCAGATTCCAAAAGCTCCAACTCTCCCCTACCAACTTTCCAAACCCTTCATCTGACAACTTCTACAATATAGTTATGTGTTGTGAATCCAAAAGTTTGTGGCATATTGCAAACTGAAAATGAAGGACCAGTTTAAAATAAATTGAATTTAATATAAAAACAACACGGTACTGTACTGATTGTTCTTTCAGTTTCATATTGAGCTAAACAGTCTTTTATTAATTTAAATGAAGCTGCTGTATAATTACTACTCTACTATACCAGGATGCCACAGACTTTAGGGACCTAAGCGCAATCTCCATTCTAGGACACCCTAGAGTACCTCTATTACAATTCAGCTCCAGTACAATTCACTACAATTCAGCTCTATCGTTATTAGTACCCTATCCTTAGTAGGCAATTTTCCTTTTCTATTCAGCTCTTGATTTGCCATTTAAGGTGTATTTCTCTGTATGCACATTTGATGGGATACTTGATAAAATATATCATGTTAGGCCTTGGTTTAGACAGTAGTTCTCAAATTTTTGTACCGGTGACTTCTTTCACACAGCAAGCCTCTGAGTGCAATTCCCCCCACCCCCTTATAAATTAAAAACACTTTTTTATATATTTAACACCATTATAAATGCTGGAGGCAAAGCAGGGTTTCAGGTCGAGACTGACAGCTCGCGACCCCCAATATAATAACCTTGCAACTCTGAGGGGTCCCGACCACAGTTTGAGAACCCTTGGTTTAGAGCTCTCACCTGCATTAATACCATATACAATAACAATTTTAAAAAACTGAAAAATCTACTGTACTTGTGTCATAAATAGATAGCTAAGGGTTAATGTTTCTTTTACCTGTAAAGTAACAAGGGAACCAAACACCTGACCAGAGGACCAATCAGGAAACTGGATGTTTTCAAGTCAGGGAGGGAATCTTTGTTGTCTCTCAAGCTATGAGAATGGTTTCTTCTATCTTCTAATCTTTGTTTCCAAATTGGTAAGTAACAGGTAGAAAAACAATATAGGCTTTTATGTTGTTTTGGTTGTATTCAGGCATGTGTGTAGCTTGCTGGAATGTTTCAAATTGGATATCTTTGAATCAGACTGTTTATTCATATTTTCTTATAAGCAATAGCGCTGTTTATTGTCACATTGATGCAGAGATTATATTCTTAATGTCTTTTTCTTTCTTTTTATATAAGTTTTCTTTTTAAGACGTTGTTTGAGTTTTATCTCTGTGTAGGCTAAGGAAAGGAAGGTGGAGGGAGATTGCTCTTTGTGGTTAGATCTACGGAGGGTGAAATCTGCAGCACGCAAAGGGAATTTGTGGGAGAGGGAGGAGAGATTAGAATCTTTCTGTTTCTTGTATTTGAGTTTGTCTCTTTGTGGAATAGAGGAGACCATGCTTCTTGGTATTGTGATGTAAGAAGATTGCCACTCAAGTACTCCCAAGGTTAGCCCAAGAGGAAAGTCTGGGTGGGAGAGAGAGGGGAAGGGAAAGTGGGTTATTTCCTTGGGTAAGACTCAGGCTTTGAGTCTTGGGGTCCCTCCAGGGAAGGTTTTGGGGAGACCAGAGGGGGCCAAAACCCTGGAATTTTTGGATGGTGGCAGTGAGATCAAAGCTAAGCTGGTAATTAAGCTTAGAAGGGTTCATGCTAGGCACCCAGATTTCTGGACGCTAAGGTCCAGATTTGGGAGTTAGGCTTATGATAACTTGAAAAATAGCCAATCATCACTCAATAGCAGCTCATCCATTAGTATTCATTTTGAGAGAGAGAGAAGGACAAGCCAAATGCAGAAATTATTAATTCATTTCATTTGTGGGAGATCTTCCAGTATGTACCATTTCTCGCTCCTTTACTACCCTAACCTCTTATCTTCAGCCTCCATATTAGGCAACCCATTGTGCAATGAAGGAGAACTGAATATAGCTCTCCCTGGATATGTCAATACACTTTGAATGTCAGAGTGGGTCACTTAAGAATTCCATAAAACGCTCTCTTTCTTACACAAGCTAATTCCCAGGCTCTGCCAGTCTGGACAGTTCTGGCAAAAAGCAAGGTCTGAGCTTGAATTTATCATGTCTGCACAATGCACTGCCATGAGAACGCCAAAAGAAGCCCCACAGGCTATCTTAATAAACAAACTGAGAGATGGACCTTGGTGTCAGTGTAGTTAGAGAGGTCTGGCAGGTGCACTGTGAGATATTGGTGATTTTAACTGAATTAATGGCCTTTTCAAAGACTGTCAGGTCAGGAACCTGAACTCTGAATCCTTTCTAGTTCTGCATTGATTATGATTTGACTCCCATCAACAGAACCTAGCCTTATAGATAATCTGGATCTAGAACTCAACACAGCCTCCTTGGCCTACCTGTAGATGAGACAGAGAATTAATCATATGAGAGTCAAGTAAGTACCTGAAAAGGGAAACCAATTATTCTGAATTAGGACCTCACCTATAAACCCACTCAGATTAGTCACTGGAATACTGGGGATGAAATACCCCATCTCTTCCAACAGGCCTGCAGCAAAACACCCTGCCAGGGAAAAACAAATAGAAGTCTAGCATGCAGAACAGACACCTCAGCTCTGCCCCTGCAGAGTTCTTTAGCCAATGCAGCACATGGGGAATGAGACATGGGGAATGAGAGTGTCTTGAGAACCTATATCATCTTCCTAATGCAATTACAGAAAAACTGTTCTGGTGACGGCATATGTGGTGTCAGGGTCAATAAGGGGACATCATGGGGAGGGGAACAATGTCAGAGAGGAGATGGAGCACTGGGAAGAGAGGAGAAAGAGGACGCACAATGATGAGAGAGCACAAATAAAAGAATGAAATGAATTACTTAAGTTTGGGATAGGGATTGTATTTTAGCTTCTTTAGGTTGCCACCATGAACTACAATGCTAGCTGAAAGAAACTGAGATATAAAACTTACTCCTATCTGAAAAAAATGTGAATCTTCCCCATCTGAAAAAGTGTGCATGTTAGTGTGTGCCTTATTATTATTAATGATCATTTTTACAACTTCCCAAAGTGTTAGGTTTTTTACGGAACAAACAGACAGATCTAGTCCTTGCCTTTTGCAATCTAACATAGATGTAAGAGTCATTCTCCCACTCTACAGACAAGGCAGACATTAAAATTTTTGTTCATTATTAAATGAAGCTTTAACACAAAATGTCCTCAAATTAAACCCATGCAAATACTGTAACATGAAACTGAACCCACATAGAAATATCCCAACTGAAATATCAAACCATATTACATTCTTTCTTTGGAATTATGGTTATTCATCACCATGACATTCAGAGATCACTAAACCGTAGTCTGAAGGAATTTTGTAATTATAAATTCAAAACCAAAGAGATATCATCAAATACACAGGGCTATATGTAACAATATTAGATTCAATACAAATTACACAAGATCATACACCTAGGGAAGCTAAGAAAATGTTTAGGCTAGATATTAGAAAATAAGTCTCAAAGGTAAGAGCAATTGGGCAATGCAATACACTAAATAGGAGGTGGGAGAACAGTTTAGATAAGACATTAGTGTTAATTATGTACTGAGTTGTGCTAATGCTTCACTGAGGAATATCATGTGCTAGATGCTAACCAATCATTAGCTGTCTATTCACAGCTGAGCAAGAAGAAAATCTGGTTTCACTAAATGAGAGAATACTCCCTATGCATTATATTATCAGTGTACACATTCTGACAAAAACTCTACATTGCAGCATATCAGGAAATGGGTCCGGATTCATTATGGGTCACACTTTGACCAATCAACATGTGGATACAAAAGTGTGGAGCAGAGACAAGGAACAAGTTGCTTTCCCTAAGCAGGAGTCAACAATAATTGGCTGGACAGGGATTTGCCATCCACTGAGAAGAACATATTCTGGATCCTCTCAAGAGATGATGTAGCAGGCATGTCCAATCTGTGTATCAAGAAGCTCCAAAATGCCTCCTGGAGCTCTCTCAACCACTAACCATTTGAACCCATGCCTATCGGGGACAATTTGGCCCTACACTCATGCTTTTTGATTATAGAATATTGGGAACTATTTTATAATCTGTATAAAATCTGCACAATACATGTTGGGTCTAAAGTGAAATGTAACAGCACTTTATTTTAATCAGTAAGAAAATTTAGAAAACAACTCACCCAATCGGCCTTGAAACGACAAGCTCCACTTGTGGCTCAGGCTTGGATTCTAAAATGATGTTATATACCTCCTCAAAGGTGGCTCCTTGCAATAGCCTTCCATTCCATTCTAACACTTCATCGCCTGCAATTGCAGTAATAATTATCTTCTTAGGAAAAAAAGCTAATCCTATGAACTGCACTGGTAGTGACAACCACCCTATTCTGCTACAAGCTTTCTGAATTGTGCAATCTGTACTGTAGAACAAGTCTAATGTCTTAAATATAGTAGAGGTCTGGAGAACTAAAAGCTTCCCATATGACATCTTTGTTTGGATAAATACCAGCAAAATATTAACATTACAACTAAGACAACTACTGCCTAGTAAAACTAACACAGTTATTCACCAGCTATGGCATTGTTGTTCTGGATTGTTTTTTAGAAGTTAGTTGTTTTTTTGAAAAAATATGAGAGTTGATAAAGCCTGTAAAAGTGTCAGCATGGATAATCTAGTTCTAGTGACTGAATGTAGGGTTTGGTTTGAACTTTCAAATTTATCAGCTGCACTACTGTTGCTCATCACATTTAGTATGCATGATTACGTCAAACTAAGCTTATAAGAACTTATTCTCTTGCTTATTGTCTCCTGCACAGTAGCTCATTTCTAAAGCAGACACATACCTGGTCTAAGATGTCCCACTGTATCAGCTAAACTTCCTTTTTTTACTTTGGTGATAAATGCACACAGCCGACCAGTTTCAGTCATCTTTCCTCCTACGACCTTTTTGGAAGAGAAGGGTTTTCACATAAATAGAATTATTTGTAATGATTCAGACTTCATGGCAATATCAACAAAATAATTATTGGTAGATTATTCATTTTTTTTAAATGCAGCCTAGGCGAGGTAGATTCTGGTATACATGTAAGAAAAACCAGGCCCCTCAGAGTATTGGCTGACTAGGTCAGTTGACATCTACTCTGGATATTTAAGTGGTTTAAAGATAATGCAATGCAAATATAGAATTTTAACACTTATAAACTGTATGATTCATGTGAACAGTATAAGCTTACAGTCTCACAGCACTGGAAACTGCTAAAAAAAACCCCAACATTTAATGTACCAGTGGCTAGACTGTTTACATCAATAAAAAAAATATACACTCACAACTGTAATTTTTAGGGGGGGAAATCCTACTGTATGCTGTTCTAACTGAATGCATACAGCTCAAATTGGTATTACAGGGTTTTGGATGCAGTTATTCAGAAAGACTATATTTCTTAATTTGTAGCTGGAAGGCACAAAATTCATTGCTATTAACTGACGATGTGATCTTCATTTGAAATCATTTAGTTACAAAACAAAGCATTTTTGTAAGATCTATTTAACACTGTTTCTCTTCCACGGGAAATATCATAAATGTAAGTAAGTCTCCAAATATTTAATATTTGTATGAAACTTTCCTTTCTTCCTAAGTCATTTTTCACACATACACCATCTTCCCCACTTTTTCTGCTTCTTCTCTCTCCCCTGCACACAGTAAAAATATTTTTAATCTGTAAATGACTGTTTTTACCTCACACAGTTTTCCAAAAAAACCACCCACCAATCTTTTAGTGCCTCATTTTGTGAAAAATATAATATTCTGTAACGTTGACTCTTTTTCTTTGTTTGATTTTCTTTGGCTCTAAGGTGGAACATTTTCTTGATGAAGAAAAATGTTTGTTCAATCTATTTGAAAGTGATGTGAACTTTTAATTGAATAACAACAGAATTTGTACTATAACTCTATTTTCTGCTTGTATCATTTACCTTTAATATAAACCTCGACCTTTAAGGTACAAGTAATTTGCAAAATGATATTACTAAGCAGAGGAGTTTATTCAAAGGAGTAAATTAATTAATTAATTACTCAATCAAATCTAATTTGGTTCATTATGTTTTTTAAAAATACTTGTATTAAGGATATCTCTCTGTGTGGAGATGAGGCACACTGAATTTATTATGTATCTCTGAGAATCAGGGAAGAATGTATTATACAGTATAATCTTCTAATTCTATACCTTAGATTTCTTAGCAGTCTTTATACAGCAATAAAACAATAATATCAAATCTGTTTTATGGTTAGTTTTACAGCTTAAAAAAACAACCTGATAAAATTAAAATCCATGACAGGCAAAATTATTTAAAATAATTTTTCAGAGCAATTTACTGTGGTTAACACAATAGTAATTCTTGAGCTCAAAGTGCTGACGTATTCCACAAAACAAAAAGTATATCAGTATAACAGAATGCAAAATATTTAATAATTATTGACAGAGTGATACTATTATCCTCTTGTCTTAAGTTTTCTGATCCTTAAACAGTGCAATACATACCAAAGCAATGATTCAAGCTCACATTTTCACTGACATTGTCCTCTCACAATGTAAACATTTTTCAATTAGATAAAAATTCAAAAAATATTCTAAAGCAGATTAATATAGCTCATAATGAATTATGTTGACATAATCCCTATTTACAGTATCCCATACTATAGACTAAGCTGTGCACTTGAACTGAAGCCAGTACTATGTTAAATGAAGAATATTAGATTTATCAAACTTGTTGACAATTTGTCATAAATAAAGAAGTTCAAACCACATTTACAGGTTTCTATGCATTCTTTTTTACAAAATGTTATTAATTCTTATTCTTGTGCTAGTATTCTGTTAGGATTACAAAATATTATCTCAAAGTCCACAAGATACACGTGAAATGAGTAACATGAGATACAGATATGTAAGTTATAAGCTGGCAGATATATACTAGACAAAAAATCATAATAAAGCTGAAAATGTATTACTTAACAATCATATAGAATTAATAAATACAAAGTAAATCACAACTTGGGTTATTTAAAACATAAAAGTCCATAAATGCAATTAGAAACAATATAGCATTAGCATGAACAACATCCAACACCCTCTATTATACATTTTATTAAGCATATTTAAGACCTTAAAAAAGTAATCATTTTGATAACTGAAGATAAAATGTCATTATACTGTATTTCTGAGTGTAATGGCAACACTTAAAAAATGTCTTTCTTACATATTAACCTAGTTTACTAACCTTTAAATGTAATTACTTAACATTTAACTAACAAAGTAATACATATTTTCAAAATTGTCCATAACTAACCTTCAGCCCAAGCACTGCTCCTGAATCTCTAGGCACGCTTCCATCTTTTAGTCGTTTATTTAACAAAATCCGTCCAATTAGACGGTCTCCATCTTTGGAAGGTTGCCAGGTCACAGGATGCTATGATAAAATGTTAATGGAAAATATAATGAACATACTTTTTCAGAAAAAATCTCAATATTATTTTTCATTTCCAGATAAGTTTCCAATTTTTAAAAGCAGTATGATTACACCATTATTAGTTTCTTAGAAACATAGAAATAAGCCCTGCAAAAGAGATATTAAGTCATTCATTCTATCTCTAAGCCATTTAAAGAATGAATAAAATCTCTACCTCACAAATGTATTCCTACACCCAATTTGTGGAATATCTATAACTATCTTTATGCATAACTTGTTTACAGTGTTGTTTTAGCTGTATTAGCCCAAGGACATAAGAGATGCATGGAAGGTGAGGTAATATCTTTTACTAGACTAACTTCTGTTGGTGAAAGTGACAAGATTTTGAGCTTCACATGCTCTTCTTCAGGTCTGGAGAAGGAAACTAAAATGTTTAAGCTAAACAGAAGGTGGGACAGATTGTTAAGCATAAGAGTTCACAGATGTTATAGGAAAATATTTTAAATGAAGTGGGCAATTAACACCTCTTCAATCACAGACAATGGAGGGTTAGTATATAGCAGGGTATGTCACAAAGTTGTTGTAATGGATGATACAATCAGTGTTAGACTTGACGAGGACCCATCCTGAATGAAATCTTTTCCAAACTCCTTCTTCCATCCTTCAAACAAAATCCTGACCTCACCAACCTCATCAGAAGAAGCAAGCTCCCCACAGACCAGGACATACCAACTCAAAACAGCACCAGACCCTGCCAAACAAAATATAAAAAACCCAACCCTACAATGATCAACATCTCCTCCACAAAATACTTTTCAAGAGCCATGGGTCCTACATATGCCTATCATATGGAGTGTACCTCATTCTGTGCATCAAATGTCCTACCAACACCTATGTGAATGAAATGGTACCCCTGAATTTGACATTCCTGCATGTAGCCCAGATGGGACAGTAGTGCAGTCAGTAATTTTGTATGTTCAGCCACTGCCAGCTGAAAACCAAACATCACATAGCTAGGAAAATCTTAGGCCCTGAGCAGCAAGGCCATGCAGCTGCATGTCTGCAGCTTTGCTTTCAGAATGGGAGGATGGGACAGAAAGTTAACAGATTATAAATATGGAAGAGAGTGAGTGAATAGTGACCTTGATTTTAAGTGCCCCAACACGTTGTTATGATTAGAAATGTTTTGATGATAAGAGATAATCAGTAATTTTGTTGAAATTAGAAAAATTGGTGACCCACTAGGTGTTACTACGATGACTGCTAGCAGTCACTATAGGTTACATGCTCTGTTTAAGGTTAGTTATAAAAAATTAGGTGACAACAGTCTGCTTGTTCCAATTATTTATCAGACAAATGATCTATGCCCTCACTGATTTATTTCTGATGCTGCCTGGAGAGAAACAGTCAAATTACCATTAATTTGGATTTTCCCCTATTAGTAGCCATTGGGTCAATCCAGGTGCCCCCTGGAGTCACACCTTCATGATGCGGAATATAGGGCATTGTCAACCCACTGCCACCTCAGTTCCTTCTTGCCAGTTTGCTCTGACAGAGGGGTAGGTGGGTGGGTATTGGAATGGACATGAGCAACACATCTCGAAGAACAACTCTTACGAAAGGTAGGTAACTGGTTTTTCTTCTTTGAGTGATTGCTCATGTCAATTCCAATTATGTGATTACCATGCCTAAATTTTGGAGGAGGGGTCAGAGCTCAAAGGTTTTCTGATTATAGAACCACTCTGGCAAAGGCTGTGCCATCTCTAGCCTGCTGGGTAATGGCGTAAAGCAAGGTAAAAGTGTGATTGAGGCCCATGTTGTAGCTCTGCAGATTTCTTGGGTTGAAACCTGGGCCAGGAATGCAGCTGATGATGCCTGTGCTCTAGTAGAGTGCGCTGTAAGTGGAGGGGCAGGTATCTATGCCAGAACGTAGGTTGCCCGGATACAGACGTGATCCATGATGTAATTCTTTGGGAGGAGACTGTCTGTTACTGTGACAAACAGCTGAACAGACTTCAGAAACAGTTTCATCCAGTCAATATAGAAGAGTAACACCCTGAGAACATCCAACGAATGAAGTTTTTGTTCCCTACTGCTTGTGTATGGCTTGAAGTAGAAAACCGGAAGAAAGATATCCTGATTAACATGAAACTGGGAGACAACTTCAGGGAGAAAGGCCAGATGCGGTCTCAGCTGAATCTTGTCCTTATAGAACACACTGTAAGGAGGCTCAGATGTTAGAATCTTGATCTCAGACACCTTCCTGGCTACCAGGAATGCCATCTTATATGAGAAGTACAGAAGAGAACATGTCGCAAGCGGTTCAAAAGGTGGTTCCATTAGATATCCTGGGTTAGCAGATCCGGGAGCAGCAGTAAAGTGATTGGGTTTTCCATGGCTATTTCCAGGAGAGACATGTACCAGTGCTGGCAGAGCTATCATTATCACTGAGGCCTTGTCCCTTTGAACCATGAGCAGCACCTTGTGAATGAGGGGTATGGGTGAAAACGCATTCAAGAGGTGTCCCTTCCAGGGAAGGACGAACACATCCATGATGGAGCCCGGCCTGTGATTCAGAAAGGAGCAGAACTGCAGGCACTTCCTGTTGTGTCGCATGCTAAAAAGTCTATCTGGGGAAATCCCCAGCCTTGGAAGATGGTATTTGCGATATCCAGACAGATGGACGACTCGTGGTTGTGAAAGGACCTGTTGAGATATTCCATCAACTCATTCTGGATTCTGGGAAGGTACTACGCCTCCAGGTGTACTGAGTGAGCTATGCAAAAATCCCACAGTTTGAGGGCTTCCTGGCACAGAGGAGAGGAGCATGCACACCCCTGTCTGTTTATATAAAACATTGCTGTTGTATTGTCCATCATTGCCAATACCCATTTCCCTTCCAAATGGACTTGGAACATCTGGCATGCTAGATGGACTGCTCTCAGCTCTCTGACACTATGTGAAGTGAGAGCTCCGCTTGGGACCAGATGCCCTCAGTCCTGAAGTCTCCCAGAGGCACAGTTCAACCCATCGCTGATACCTCCATCACCAGCAAAAGGGACGGCTGTGGCCTGGTGAAGGAGACATCTGCACACACTGCTTGAGGGTCAAGCCACCGTAGAAGGGACTCGAGAAGCGGTTGAGTAGAGTGACAATTTTGTCTAGACTGTCCCATATAGGCCAATACACCAGCCATGCCTGAAGAGGTTGGAGTCTCAGTCTGGCGTGCTGTACTACATAGGTACAAGTGGCCATGTCGGCCAGAATCTTTAGCCAATTCCTTGCTGTGGTGGTAGGGAACTGACTAAGACTTTGCATGATGTCGCACAGGGACCAGAAACGTGACTCCAGTAGGTACCCTCTCGCCTCTGTAGAGTCCAATACTGCCCCTATGAACTATATCTACTGAACGGGGGATAGGGTTGACTTCTGTATGTTCAGTAGAAGGCCTAGGTCATTGAAAATAGCCCTTATGAAGCTCACTTGCACCTCCACTTGCACCCTGGAGCAGCCCTTGATTAGTTAGTTGTTGAGGTACAGAATCACCTGCACCTGACATTTACACAAGAATGGAGCCACAACTGCCATGCACTTCGTAAACACTGAGGAGCCACTGACTGGCCAAATGGAAGGACTGTGAACTGATAACGATAGTGCTTCACTAGGAACCTGAGGTACCTTCTGTGGGATGGCATTACTGAAATATGAAAGTAAACATCCTCCAAGTTGAGGAATGCCCAGCGATCTGATGTAATTTGGGCCCATGCAGGGTAGAAACAGGACAGTTAGCACAAGAAGGTAAGGGGGTATGGATCCAAAGTCTGGACTGGTACGTCACCCCGGGCACACCTTCAAAAGTTCCACTTCTGGCCTGAGAACTGTTTTGCCTGCCCAGAGACCTGGGTTGACGACGGGGGAGGCCTCTTTCTATTGTTCCTGTTATGCCTCTTGGAAAAATCCTGCATGTTCTGTGGGTGGTAGAAATGAGGGGGAGGGAGGTTGAGGCTTAAAGTGCCTCCGTTGCGTAGCCGGAGTGTGCAGGCCAAGGGGCTTGAGGGTGGCCCTCGAGTCCTTGAACTTATGAAGCTGTGAGACAGTTTTCTCTGAAAAGAGGGCTGAGTCCTCAAAGGGAAGCTCCTGTATGGTCTGCTGGAGCTCATATGGGAGCCCTGATATCTGCAGACAGGATCTCCTCCTCATGGCTACCCCAGAGGCCATGGTGTGGGTGGCCGAATCAGCCACATCAAGGGCTTCCTAGGGCGAAGCCCTGGCAATTAGCTTACCCTCCTCTACCCAGGAGGAGAACTCTACCCTGGAATCCTCTGGCAGAAGCTCCATGAACTTTGCGATATCTCCGCATAAGTTGTAGTTGTACTTGCTTAGGACAGCCTTGTGGTTAGAAATTTGGAGCTGGAGCCCGCCAGTGGAATAAATTTTTCTTGCAAAGAGGAAAATCCTCCTGGTTTTTAGGGGATGGGCCCTGGTTACCTTGACGCTCCTGATCATTTTCTGCTGCTACCACAAGGGAGAAGAGTACAAAAATGCTCAAACCCCTTAGAGAGAACAAAGTACTTTCATTCAATACTCTTTGCCATTGGTGGTAAGGAGGCAGGGGTCTGCCACATTGTCTTCGTGGTGTCCTGAATAGTTTTTATAAGTGGCAGGGCAATACAGGAGAGACCAGCGAGGGCAAGAATGTCCACAATTAGATCCGATGTCTCAGTGACCTCCTCAACATGGATCCCCAGGTTCTGCGCCACACTTCTCAGCAGCTATTGGAGCATTCTGCTGACCTCCAGAGCAAGGCCATCAAAGTTTCTGCCACTACTTCATCAAGCAAGGATGAGGACAAGGCCCTATCAGGGAGCGGGTACTGCTCTCTGCCTTTGGCACCACTGCCTAGTCTTCTGGCATGGCCAGTGCCAGTGTGGCCAGTTCAGTTGGTGCCGGTGCAGTTGGTGCCAATAAGTTGCTACCGGTGTGGTCAGTGTCAGGGTTGTGTGGTGTGGTTGGTCTTGACCCAGAGGCACATATGATGCCGAGGCCACCGATGCTGATCTCCGCAAATGGGACCTTTGTCTTTGGCCTTGATCCTGGTGGAACACCCAGGGGATCCAGAAAAGCCACTGGGCTGGAGCCTGCCATTGTCGAGGCCACAGTGCTGGATGGAACTGTTGCCTGTGTCTGCTGGACCTGGAAATCCTGCTTCTCCTCAACCTATAGGAGTCCGTCTCCAATTGGGAGGACTCATTGTAGGATGACCACAGAGGGGCAGTGCCCACTGGTGCCAGAGAACAGTGCTGAGAACTTGGGGACCAGTGTGGCTCCCCTATCCCAGTGGAAGGTACTGGTGCCAAGGGGATGGTGATCAACATGGTATCATTGCTGGCTTGCCTCTAGACGGCACCTAGGGTCTCACGGGTGCCTGTGAGATGGAGTTCAGTGTCCTGTTGCACCTAGGAGGGGAAGGCGGCACCATGAAGACGATGAGGTCCCTAGCAGCCTTGAATGTCTCTGGCATGGAAGGCAACTGCAGGTGGTCGCACTCTTCCCAGTGAGGGGAGTGCTGGGGGCTCAGACTTGACAGGTGCCATGGTGGCGCAGGAGTTGACAGAACCCTAGGTGGCAAGCTTATGTGGCCCGACACGGGTCTTACAACAGTTGACTCCTTCTGTGTCAGTCTGGGCATGGATAAGGGGCCTCTTTCGGGTCTCCTCTTCTTGTGGGGCACCAGGGATTGTGAACACTGCCATTCACTGCCCTGCACAGGGCCCCAACGTGGGAAATTTTGCCGGTGCTGACTCCTTCCTCGGTGCCAATTCATGGCTTCCTCGAGGTGCTCGGCATCGGCTCAGCTGACCCAGGGTCCAAATGGGGATGGAAGACAGCTTCCATCAGAAGAATCTTGAGGCGCACGTCAATCTCCTTCTGAGTCCTAAGGCGAAATCCACTGCAGATTTGCAGATTTACTTTTGGTGGGCTTCCCCCAAACACTTCAAGCAGGAAGTGTGGAGGTCACTTCTTGGCATAGACTTGCCACAGGCTGTGCAGGGTTTAAACCCCGGGACCAAGGCATGACCCAGTAGTGGGGGAGAATGAGGGGGATTGGGAGTACCCCCAGACGAACTTCTAGAGAGAGCTAACTAACTAACACCTACTAAAACTAACTATATCAAACTATTTACAGGAAAAGTCTTGCTGAAGCTAGAGATAATGAGCATTCTGGCTAACCGTCAGGGGGCAGTAAGAAGGAACTGAGGTGTTGGCGGGTTGGCAGGGCCCTATATTCCGTGTCATGAAGGCATGACTCCAGGGTACCTGGATCAACCCAAGGGGTGCTGCTAAGGGAAAATCTTTCCAGCTGTTGTGCGTGTTGCACGCTCACACCTAATTGGAATTGACATGAGCAATCACTCGAAGAAGAAAGAATGTTTGGATAATAAAGTTAAATCATGCCTTGATAAAATGCTTATTAATTTGAAGCCCAATATGACAGGAAAATGGCTCCTTCAGGGACCCCATGGAGTAAAAGGTATAGAAGTGTGAATTCTGGAACCACCTCTAATTAATTTGATCAGCACATAAGTGGTTCAAACCAATCTAAGGAAACAATTGGTGATCAGTCCAACCCACACGCTGAATAAGATTATTATGGACCTCATCTTAGCAAATATCTCGGTAATAGAACCCCATTTGGAAAGTTTTTCCAGCCATTATATGAGGTCTGGAAAAATTGGATGAATCTTCATGATGTCCCCAGACCATGCAAGAACTGAGTAAAAAGGGACATACTGGAAGCATTGGCACAAGGGTAGGGCTTCTTAATAGTATAAAGGAGGAAATGGCTGTGAATAAAATGAATTCAGTGGGGCAACACCTAAAGGATTTAGCAACATCCCTGAGGGAATCCTTAGATCAGTTAAGTTCCATACAGGATGGTGTGGCACAGTTATTAGAGGAATGGGAGCAATCCCAAGAAAAAGATCATCTCTGTCTCCTGCAGGCTGCTGGTGCCCTCCAGAGTAATATTTCCTTAGCCTTGGCATTCATGCAAATGCAGATGTGAATTAGTGATGTGGTAAAAGACATGATTTGAGATGGTATGTGAGGGATACTCCCACTGGAAATCAGGAAAAATTCCATCCAGACTGAGGGATTTATAATCCTGGTGGAAAATGGTAAATTTTGCATATGATAAAAGATCTGGAGAGATTACTGTATTTGTTTTACTAGTGTCAGCAGCAGAAATAAGGTGGATTTTCCCCATTGTAGTCTTCGGCCTTAATGCTAATCAGAGAGTGATAGAGCCCATGGATCATAAAATATGGGTACAAAAGAGGCTTGGGGTAGAAGAAAGCACAATTGGAAATCTGCTTAGAAGAATCTGGGATTGGATTTGAATTCACTACAAATATCTACAGCCACATAAATTATGTTTAGAAATTATAGAGGAAAAATATCATTATGCTGTTAATCCATTTGTAAATGAATCTGTGATTGTGTATATGGGTGATAATTGCATATGTCTTATAAGTTAGTGCCTGGTTCTTGTAATTAATTATGTGTATCATGTATCTCATGATCCCCATGAAAACAGATGATTTTGCCATATTGTAGTTATTGAAGGATATGATTTTAAATTTCAAGTGCCTGAGTTGAAATATAGCCAATTAAAAGTGAAATACACGTTGTATTCAAATGTAATAACTGAACGCACAGGAATGAACTTCTTTTCAGATATTGCTTCAGCATCCCCTTTTGAGGAATTACTTACATGCTACTAAACAAGAGGCACGTAGGATTATGGTCACAGTCCATCATTCTACTGGTGAAATTAAACATGTAATTGAAAGGGTTAGCAAAAATTGAGAACAACAAACGGTGAGAGACATTGTTGGGATGGTCCCCCATGGCAATAGGCATTTTTAATCTGGCTTTACAACCAATTGTGGTGATTTGGTGTTTCAAATAGTGTTGGTTGTTTTGTTCCTGGTGCTGACATGCTAGATTCAAAGGAAGATAAAATGGTTCCAAAGCCCATGCTTTTGCAAACCCTGGGTACTCCCCGAGGGAACCTACAGGAGGTCTGGTCTATAATGAAGCAGAATCAGGGGTGAAAATTGAGAGTGCCAGCAAGAAGATTATTGCTCGGTCTCAACTGCAGAGCTTGGAGCCTGTGCTGGGCATCTACAGTAACCCACTGAACTTGCTGTGTATGTGTGTGCAGATCTTAATATTAAGATATACAATCTGCAAAGAGGGGAGTGTTACCCGAGAATTTGTCATTAGTGCATGTAACCCCAGATGGGACAGTAGTGTAGTGAGAAATTGTGTATGTTCATCTACCGCGAGCTGAAAACCAAACATCAGATAGCTAGGAAAATCTTAGGCCCTGAGAGGCAAGGCCATGCAGCTGCATGCTTGCAGCTTTGCTATCACAATGGGAGGATGGGACAGAAAGTTAACAGATTATAAGTATGGAAGAGAGTGAGTGAATAGCAACATCGGTTTTAAGTGTCTCGACAGGTTGTTATGACTAGAAATATGTTGTTATGACAGTCAACTTGTGGAACTTCTTACCTGAGGAGGTTGTGAAGGCTAGGACTATAACATCGTTTAAAAGAGAACTGGATAAATTCATGGTGGTTAAGTTCATAAATGGCTATTAGCCAGGATGGGTAAGAAATGATGTCCCTAGCCTCTGTTTGTCAGAGGATGGAGATGGATGGCAGGAGAGAGATCACTTGATCATTGCCTGTTAGGTTCACTCCCTCCAGGGCACCTGGCATTGGCAACTGTCTGTAGACAGATACTGGGCAAGATGGACCTTTGGTCTGACCCGATACGGCCATTCTTATGTTCTTAAATGTTTTGACGGTAAGAGATAATGAGTAGTTTTGCTGAAATTAGGAAAATATGTGACCCACTAGGAGTCAATGTGTTTTGTTTGAATTTAGCTATAAAAGATTAGGTGAAAGCACTCTGTTGTGCCAATTATTTATCAGATGGATGAGCTGTGCCCCCATTGATTTATTCCTGACATCCTCCGAAGAGAAACAGTAAAGTTAACACTGTTTTGGGTTCTGAAAACCCTGGGTAACAAAACCAGACAATTACTACACTATCAAATGAACTCAAATAGGAAAATGATAAAAGAGAAAAACACCCTATCACCAGTGGGTCAACACTTTTCACAAAGCAATCATTCCATATATGACCTGTCAGTCCTCATCCTCCACGGAAACCTGTGTAACACCTTCAAAAGGCAAGCCTGGAAACTTAAATTCATAACTCTGCTGGACACTAAAAACCATGGACTTCACAGAGACACTGGTTTTATGGCCCATTACAGCAACTTGCAACACACCCTGATGCCTACTAACCTTCCCTTGTCCTACAAGTGCAGAGATGCTAATTGCCCATTTCAGTTTAAGTGGTCTCCTACAACTTGTCTGAACCCTTATGCTTAACAATCTGTCCCACCTCGTATTTAGCTTGGAAACTCTAGTTTCATTCTCCAGACCTGAAGAAGAGTTGTGTAAAGATTGTCCCTTCACCAACAGAAGTGGAAGATATTAACTGACCCATCTTGTCTCTTTTGTAATCACTAGATAGAAAGACACAGATATTTAGATATATATGATATATGCGATCATTACAGTTGAGTTGTAACAAAAATGTATGTTGAAGTCTAACACAATAACCCTGATGCTGAATAGGAAGTACAGTAGAACCTCAGAGTTACGAACTCCTTGGGAATGGAGGTTGTTCATAACTCTGAAATTTTTGTAACTCTGAATGAAACGTTATAGTTTTTCTTTCAAAAGTTTACAACTGAACATTAATTTAATACAGCTTTGAAACTTTACAATGAAGAAGAAAATTCTGCTTTTAACCATCTTAATTTAAATGAAACAAGCACAGAAACAGTTTCTTTGCCTTGTCAATTTGTTTTAAACTTTCCCTTTATTTTTTTTTGGAATTTATGTTTAACAGTACTGTACTGTATTTGATTATTTTTTTTCGTCTCTACTTCTGCTTGATTGCATACTTCTGGTTCCAAATTAGGTGTGTGGTTACCAGTCAGTTCCTAACTTTGTTGTTTGTAACTCTGAGTTTCTGCTGTAGAACTAGAAACTGAAATCTGATATATTGAGACTCAGACTTATTCTCTTTTCCACCATTCTAACCATCTCAGTTTTCCTCTCTCTGAGTATGGAAGGCCTTTCAGACACCTTTACATTCTCAGTGCTCCAAAATTATCAAAAGGACAAATTGAATGTAAAGGTATAAAGTAGTAACTCCCCTTTCTGATGTAGTATTTATTGAAATAACATTATCATTTCTAATAGTTCATACATATTAAATATATTCAGCACAACTACATTTTAATATTCCATCATCCCACTACAGTGTGTGTGTGTCTGTGTGTGTATACACACACACACATATATATACACACACACATACACATTACTGTATATTATTATAACATGCTGAGTAAAACTCTAAATAAACTTATTTATTTGGTGTAATCATAGCACTTTTTCACAACTATCCACTAGTTTCATGCTCCTCTCCATGCAAAATTAACTGGCACAGGACATCTCCCCTCCCATTACACCTAATAACTCTAAAAAGATTTATCACAATCCCCACCAAATGAAAGGCAATACTAACAAATATGAAAGCAGATGGCAAAGACTCTAATACTACACAATACTCCACAAAAATGGCATGACAACAAAACAAAAGAACAAACATGACAGTGAAAGGGAAAAAAGAAAAACAACTTTTCTGTGCAAATGGATCAATTTTTCTCCCTTTTTTTCCTGGGATTTAAACTATTAATTTAATTTTAGTCCCAGGAGCACATATGCAGGAAATCATATAAGCCAATCCAACAGAATCCTCATTGTTAATTACTTTATAGTTGAAGGTAATATCACCAAGTACTATCATGCGACCATAAGACCAAACATTCCTTTGTGCCTGAATATTTTTTTCTTATGCTACCAAAAAGTAAAAGTGACAAAGCAAGCAGGAATTTTTGGTTTTGTTTTTCTTTTCTGCACCTTAAGAAATGCTACATTGTCTCTAACCCTCCCCCCTCCCCGGTCTTTTTATTAAATGCATTGTTTTAATGAGCGACACAGAGCAAACGAAGACCAAATGAGAAGTTTAAAATGCAGGCTCCACAATCTCAGTACCTTCTCGCTATGGCTATGCTCCTCATTTAGAGTTGTGCTACTACACGTATCTACCCCAGAGTCTTTAACTTGAGGCTCAGACCATTCCAAGTCCTCTTCCAAAGAGTGGCAGCCAAAGCACACCATTTTCTTTTGTCTCTCAGATAAGGTGTTAGAATCTGACAAAACTGCCTGCTCACAAGTTTTTCTTTTTCCCCTTTGACTGTCCCCTGCAAGTGTGGGATAAAGAAAGGGATACAAAAAAGAAAACGTGCAAAGGTATAAATAAAACAAAGGAAAAGTGAAATGATAAAGTAAACTGAATGGTAAGGCTCCACATGTCTCACCAAAGACATTGGGGATGCCTCACTGCTATGCCAAGACGTATGGTCCACCCAGTTGTAATCCATGTCTCCTGTGAGAATCAGACAGACAAGATAGTGCAAGTAAAGGAAAAGCGAAAGAAAGGATAGACACATATATAATAAACTTTAAAAAAATTGTGGTTATCCTGCCTGATTCATAACCTTTGTCTGTAACCCTTGCTATATAATGTTTTCAAGAGAAAGCTGAGACTCTAAAACAATGGAATATACAGAATGTGGAAAACTGTGCATGTGTATAGGGGTGTGTGTGTGTGTATATACATATTCAATATATGTAACATATAAGGACTATACTATTAACAGTTCTTTGAAATTCTTATGAAAATACCTATAAATATCACAAAAAGATTTGACAACTTATTGTGTACACATTCAAAACTCTCTGGAAATTGACAACACTAATTGTAACTTGCGTCATCTTTGTCAGAATTGACCTAATAATGGGTTTGTCTTGTTGGAAGGGCCTTCTTGCCTTTTTCAGATCAAAATAATGATTTATCTCTACACAGCTATAACTAAACATCAAAACAGTGAAATTCTATATGTCACTTTATTATAATAAGCTTCAGAATGTTGAAACACCTGTCAAGAGATGATAGATCGTTAAGAAAAATAAAAGGTAGGAAATACTCAGAATTGATTGATATTAACTTTGCATAAAATTCATAGAAAAATTGAACATTCATGAATTAATGCGGGCAAAATTATTGCTATTGTACTGTTATCTCAAAACATGGACTCAATGGACTGTATTTTGATACAAAACAAATTTTTAAATATTTTCATTCAATATAAATGTAATTTTTATACCAGAAAGTTGACTTCTTAGATAAACTGAGAGATACTCATATTTTTGAACAGTTGTTCCAAAGGATTAATGCTAATGTCACTAGAAATGAGTGATAATACATGACTATATGCTATATAAATATTTTCTCATTTATCTAGGTTTTGTAAATCGTAGAATATACCTAAGTCTTAAGTCTGGGATAGTTCACATCAGGTGATAGAGAAGAGTATGAGTAGTGAATCTGATATCACTCTGATCCGCTGACCAACACATCTAGCATATGGGATGCACAGACACAGACCCCACAGAACTAACTACCCTACACAAAGCTTATTCATGGTTTGTCAGGAGGAAGGAATGGGGAAGACAGAGTTCTTGGCATGGAGGGGAATAGAGGACACGGGAAGAAATGGGAAAGGAGGTGCAGAAAATGCAGCTGGTTTAGTTAAAGAATGGGGGAACCTGTTATTGGAGTTGGGGAGTACACAGAGAATCTGGCAGATAAAAGGTTGGAAGGACTGGCAGGGAAACCCTGAAAAGGAGGGGATGGGAAGCTGGCTAGGGTGACCAGATGTCCTGATTTTATAGGGACAGTCCTGATTTTTGGGTCTTTTTCTTATATAGGCTCCTATTACCCCCCACGCCTGTCCCAATTTTTCACATTTGCTGTCTGGTTGCCCTAAAGCTGACACACAGGGAGCTCATATAGTGGAATGGAGGAGTATCTGGCATGTGCAACAAACTCAGCCTGCACAAGCGATGAAATGTGCAACTCCCTAATATATAATCACCACTGCATGAAAAACAGAAACTTGAAATGTATCTACACTCTTCAGTATCAATCCCTTAGACCTGCAAACTTCTTCAAATTAAAGAAAAAAAACAACAAAAAAACCCTCTTTATGTATACATAAAAATGGCACGGAAATAATGTTAAGAGTTGATTTTAAGATCCCAATGGGGCAAAATTCAGGGGGAAAATATGAAAATCTCTCCTTAACTCTGTCTATACATTATTTAGTGCATATAGTGTATACGATCCCCATTATTATGAGGTTCTCTGGAAAAAAAGTCTTCATCAGTTCTACTTGTATTTCTGCTCATGTTTAAGATCCTCAATGATTCCCAATCATATCTGCTCAGAATAAAATAAGAAAGATTGCGGGGCAGGGTTCTGATATAACCGACAACCTCACAGACTTAGCCTGGAATTTGAAAGTCCAGCTAAGCTCTGTTTAACACGTAAATTATGGAGATACTAATGATGGACCCATGGCTAAGGTCAGAGTTAAACCGCACTTAAAGCAACCGGACTAGTGAATATGTGGGTGCTATTTTTACATCACTATTCAAAGGTAAGTTGCACATTAAGCTTGACCCTTGATGTTATGTTGACATATTTTAGCATGTGAGGTTTCCTTTGATTTCATAAAACTTAACTAATGTTGAAAACAAATCTCATGAAAGTATCTAGAAGTTTACATATTCTAAATATGTATTATTTAAAGGTCTGAGCCTGCTGTCATTCAAATCAATAGGAGTTTTGCTTGATTTCAATGAAAACAGGATAAGACCCTACTATGAAAGGACTTCTTCAAAGCCATGGTCATCTATTATAGGAAGAATAGTAAAAGATCAATATGGCTCCAGCAGGAGCTCTTTAATGACCTGAAAAGCAAAAAGAAGCTACCAAAAAGTGGAAACATGGACAAATTGCTATGGAGTACAAAATAGCAGCTCAGGCACATAGGAATAAAATCAGAGAGTCAAAGGCATAAAATGAGTTACACTCACCAAGGCACACAAAAGACAATAAGAACAGTTTCGTTTAACAGAGAAAGATGTAGATGTAGGTCCTCTACTTAGTGAGGAAGGAGAGCTAATAACTGATGACATCAATAAACCTGAGGTGTTTAATGCCTATTTTGCTTCAGTCTTCACTAAAAAGGTCAATAGTGACCAGATACTCAACACAATTATTGTTAACAACAAGGGGGAAGGAATGCAAGCCAAAATAGTGAAAGAACAAGTTATAGAAGATTTAGATAAGTTAGATGTATTCAAGTCAGTGGGACCCAATGAAATTCATCCCAGGGTACTTAAAGAACTAGTTGAAGCATTCCCACAACCTTTATGAACTATCTTTGAGAATTCCTGGTGATGTCTTAAAAGATTGGAGAAAAGCAACCATAGTACCTGTCTTTAAAAGGGGGAACAAAGACAACCTGGGGAATCAGAGACCAGTTAGCCTGACTATGATACCTGGAAAGATCCTGAAACAAATTATTAAACAATTTGTAGAGAATCTGGAGGAAAATAGGATTATAAGGAATAACCAACATGGATTTGTCAAGAAAAATCATGCCAAATGAACCTAATTTCCTTCATTGATAGGGTTATTGGTCTAGTGGATGAGGGGAAGCAGTAGACATGATATACCTTGATTTTAACAAGATTTTTGACACAGTCCCCAGTGACATTCTTATAAACAAACTAGAGAAAAGTGGTCTAGATTAAATGACTAAAAAGTGGATACACAACTGGTTGAAAGACCATAATCAAAGAATAGTTTCAATGGTTCGCTGACAAACTGGGAGGATGTATCTAATGAGGTCCCACACGGGTCAGCTCTGGGTCCAGTACTGTTCAATATTTTAATTAATGACTTGGATAATGGAGTAGAGAGTATGGTTATAAAATTTGCAGATGACACCAACCTGGGGGAGGAAGGGAATTGCAAACACCTTGGAGGGCAGGATTAAATTCAAAATGACCTTGACAAAGTGGAGAATTGGTCTGAATTCAACAAGATGAAATTCAATAAAGATAAGTGCAAAGCATTTCACTTAGGAAGGAAAAATCAAATGCACAACTACAAAATGGGGGGAAACTACTGAGGTGATAATACTGCTGAAACAAAGTGACACAGCTGAAAAATGCTAATGTCATTTTGGGGTATCTTAACAGGGGTTTTGTATATAAGATCCGGAGGTAACAGTCCTCCTTCATTTGGCACTAGTGAGATCTCAGCTGAAGTACTGTGTCCAATTCTGGGTGCCACATTTTAGGAAAGATGTAGACAAATTGGAGAGAGTCCAGAGGAGAGCAATAAAAATGATAAAAGGTTTAGAAAATCTGACTTAAGAGGAAAGGGTAAGTAAACTGAACATAGAAAGTCATGAGAAAAGAAGACTCAGCAGGTGACCTGATAATAGTCTTCAAATATGTAAAAAGTTGTTATAAAGAGAATGGTGATTAATTGTTCTCCGTGTCCAGTGATAGTAGGACAAGAAATAATGGGCTCAATCTGCAGCCAGGTTAGATATTAGAAAAAACTTTCCAACTATAAGGGTAGTTAAGATCTGGAATAGGCTTCTAAGAAAGATGGTGTAATCCCCATCATTGGAGGTTTTTAAAAATAGGATGGCCAAACACCTGTCAGGGGTGGTTTAGGTCTACCTAGTCCTGCCATTGCACAGAAGGCTGGATTTGATAGCATCTTGAGCTCCCTTCCAGCCCTACATTTCTATGATTCTATTTTCATGTAAAGTAGTTAAGTTTTAAACTATCTAAAATGTTTCCTTTTAATTTATTGCCATTAAATATGGTATTTCCAATATTTCTGGTATTCCCACAAATGAGAATACAGATAAAACTAAATATCTTAATGGGAAAAAGGAATTTTCATAAGATGTGTATTAATATATGTGTATTATACATATATTATTTCCTGAGTAGCCAGGTAGACTGGGAATTTCTAAAGCATTACATTTGCACCCTCCTGATGGGGCTTCAATGGGAGCAGAGTTATGCCATCAGTGATCAGTGGAAAATTTCACCTGTACCATATAAATATATATTTAGGGCTCTCTAGAAATTAATTGTTATTTTCCTTAATAAATGGCAAGACTCATTCCTAGTGATATGATCTATCTTATAAATCCCTGTTTAGACATATGTTCAAAAGAGAATTTCAA
Organism: Chelonoidis abingdonii; assembly: GCF_003597395.2. NCBI lineage: Eukaryota > Metazoa > Chordata > Testudines > Testudinidae > Chelonoidis > Chelonoidis abingdonii. The sequence goes on along the minus strand of NC_133770.1, from coordinate 265,934,252 downwards.
TATGAAAAGGAAATTTATTCCATGATGCTCAATTCCATGACTTAAGACACTTTTGTACATGAACTAAAGGCATAATAAAGTATAATTTTCAAATCAATTATTATTTGTGTCATCTATGTAACTGCTGTGCCCTATATCTAGACTCAGGTCAAATTTTTCTAGTTTAGTTGCCTACATTTAGACACCTTAATCTAGATGTAAGCATTCAAATAAAACTCGCCTTGTTTTCAAAGGTTCTAAGCACCTATAGTTCCAAAGGGCTCCAAAGGGAGCTGCAGATACTCAGCACCTCAGAAAACCAGTCCACTTTCATTTAGATGCCTACATGTAGATTTAGGTATCCAACATTAAACACCAAAGTTTGAAACTTTTGGCCAAAGTGTGGTTTTAAAATTCTAGGCACCGAATCCTGGCTCTGGCTTATGAATATGCCCCAGACGGTGCAATCTGAAGAAGAACCAAAAGGCAGAGCTGTTGGGTCTTCGTCCTAGCTCCACTAAAACCAACAGAGTTTACACACTTACACGCACAAACTTTTGAATGGCAGACCCCAGTGGATGGTTCTAGAGCAGAGTATCATCCTCATGCTTTTGTAAGTATCCCTCTAATTTCTCACAGCTCAAAAAAGCCCTCCTGCACTTTGAATATTCATACTCATATTAAAGATATCATTTGTGGTGGTAATACAGGCAATCCTGAACTAGCCAGAATTCATACACAAAATAATGCAAGATAATACTGCTTTTACAGCCTATGTTTGCCTGTTTTCAGGGTAAAACCAAAAAGACCCAGGATGTTTAGTTATATGACCTTTTTTATTTGTAAAAAGAATGTGTGCAGGTAAATAACCTGGATATTTCTGAACTATTCTTTGTCACAGATACCCAACATGCCAATGCAAATGCCATATTTAATTTCTTGAGTGAAAACTTTTAGTTTAGAATAACTTTTCTGATGTTCACAAGCCCAAGCATAAACATCAATAATTCTATCCTTTGTTAACACTTGGCATTTTCTATTTCTTTCCGAGCCCATGAAAAGAACGCTTCTCTTATACATTTTATTTCCTTTTAAACTTGAAAGAACTTTTTACAGTCAACTTCTGAACACCTGATACCAGAAGTTATTATTGACAGAGCCTCAAAGACTTGCATACAGAGCCTCGAAAACTATCATGGAAAGCACTCAAATGTAGTAGGCCTAAAAAATACCAAACTTAAGTCCTGTATCGAAGGGTAAAGAACAGCTAAAAAATGGCAAAAGAAAAAATCAAAGATTTTACTCGAATGTTTTAATATAATCAGAAAAATCTGGTGCTCATTTATGATATCCTATTTGAACATGCATACTTAATTTTTATTTAAAAAGACCAGATTTTCATAGAATCAAGAAATCATAGAATATTAGGGTTGGAAGGGACCTCAGGAGATCGTCTAGTCTAATCACCTTCTCAAAGCAGGACCAACACCAACTAAATCATCCCAGCCAAGGCTTTGTCAAGCCAGGCCTTTAAAACCTCATTTTGTAGCATATTAAACCAAAAGCTCTGAGTTGCCTAAATTTGTACTGATTTCTACCACATGCCCCTCAATTCACCTCATACAAGTATTGTAGCGCAAACTCTTTATCGTGAAAGTGCAACTTACAAATGTAGATTTTTTGTTACAAAAAAACAAAACAGTGTAAAACTTTAGAGCCTACAAATCCACTCAGTCCTACTTCTTGTTCAGACAATTGCTAAAACAAACAAGTTTGTTTACATTTACGGGAGATACTGCTGACTGCTTCTTATTTACAATGTCACCTGAAAGTGATAACAGGCATTTGCATGGCACTTTTGTAGCCTGTATTGCAAGATATTTATGTGCCAGATATGCTAAACATTCATATGCCCCTTCATGCTTCGGCCACCATTTCAGAGGAAATGCTTCCATGCTGATAATGCTCGTTAAAAAAATAATGTGTTAGTTAAATTTGTGACTGAACTCCTTGGGGGAGAATTGTATGTCTCCTATTCTGTTTTACCCATATTCTGCCATATATTTCATGTTATAGCAGTCCCGGATGATGACCCAGCACATGTTCATTTTAAGAACACGTTCACTGCAGATTTGACAAAATGCAAAGAAGGTACCAATGTGAGATTTCTAAGGATAGATACAGCACTCGACCCAAGGTTTAAGAATCTGAAGTGCCTTCCAAAATCTGAGAGCGATGAGGTGTGAAGAATGCTTTCAGATGTCTTAAAAGAGCAACACTCCAATGCGGAAACTATAGAACCCAAAACACTAAAAAAGAAAATCAACGTTCTGCTGGTGGCATCTGACTCAGATGATGAAAATGAACATGCATCGGTTCACTCTGCTTTGGATTGTTATCTAGCAGAACCCGCCATCAGCATGTATACGTATATTCTGGAATTCTGGTTGAAGCATGAAGGGACATATGACTCTTTAGTGCATCTGACACATAAATATCTTGCGATACTTGCTACAATAGAGCCATGCAAATGCCTTTTCTAATTTTCAGGTGACATTGTAAAAAAGACGTGGGCAGCATTATCTCCCGCAAATTGTAACCAAACTTGTTTGTCTGAGCAATTGGCTGAAGTAGGACTGAATGGACTTGTAGGTTCTAAAATTTTACATTGTTTTATTTTTAAATGTAGTTATTTTTTGTACATAATTCTACATTTGTAAGTTCAACTTTCATTGCAAAGAGACTGCATGACAGTATTTGTATTAGGTGAATTGAAATATACTATTTCTTTTGTTTTTTACAGTGCAAATATTTGTAATAAAAAATAAATATAAAATGAGCACTATACACTTTGTATTCTGTGTTGTAATTGAAATCAATATATTTGAAAATGCAGAAAACATCCAAAATATTTAAATAAATGGCATTCTATTATTGTTTAATAGTGCAATTAATCATGATTAATTTTTTAATAATGCAATTAATCCCAAAATTACATTTTTAATCATGCATTTAACGCGATTAATTTTTTAATCACTTGAAAGCCCTAATAATAACAATAACAACAACAGTAGCAGCAGCAAGCAACAATTCCAGCAAAGCCAAAAATTGTTCTGTCCATCACATATGCTCTGCTCCTTCATGCTCTCCTTTCATTTAAAATCTAGAGCTCTACATTAGGTTCTGAAAAAATTATCATAGAAATTGACCTTTTCCATGAAAAAGACCATTTAGGGCATCCATATTTTGCCCGTACCAGTGCAATATGATGCACACAAACAAATACCCTAAACACCATGCAAGTTAATGAAACAGAGTAGAATTATTATTTACTAATGCATATAAACTAATAATATCCCCACGAGTAGTGTCTGGGAGACTACACAGGCATCAGGTGGTTGTCAATGTAACCTGAGAATACCAGACATGGCAGGTACTGCCAGAACAGCACAACCCCAACCTCAATCCCGCTCCACTTGCATGACCTTGCATGCACAGTACATGTGAGTCATGCTGCACAGAGGATGCCATTTTGCAGAGTGTGCCTCCCCCCACTGTCATGACCTTGCACACATCATGTATGTGAGATGAGGGCAGTGAGGGCAAAGCAGAGTGCTCTGATACCAGATAAAACCAAGTCTGGTACTGAATGAGGAAAAATCTTAACAAAACAGGACTGTCTGGCTTACAAGTGGACAAATGGCCTGCCTACAAAGAGAATAATTCCCCTTTGTCATGGGAGACATTTATTGCCTTGTACACCCATCGTATTTTGAGATGCAATGAATAACTTCAATGAAATGACTAAGCATATATATTTTCATATTAAACGTTAAAATCTTGAGTGTGTTTATGATGTGTGAAATCTTGAAATTAAGAATAATGCATGAAAATGCATAATTCTTTGCTTCCCACAGAAAAGAGTTGTATATCACAAATCTTTGTATATGAAGACAAAATATGTTCAATTGTCTATTCTGACTAGTGGAGTGCACCATTACTGGTCTTTGCTCAGAAACTTCTCTGCCATAATAGCAGGCTCTTTATTACTGAGACTAAGTGCATTTCATGGCTAAGTACAGTACCTAGCAGAAATGAGTGAGAGAAAAATGTCAGACTATCAGATAAATTATATGCTTCTGTAACAAACTTTTTGTTATGTAAAACTGTATAGCAAGCTTTCCACACTAATTCCCAAAATCAACTAGTATATTATCAAGTACAATACAATGTTAGTATAATTATCGTAATATTCAAACTTTAAATAAATAAGTTCAGGATTGAGAATGGGGGAGGAGGTTAATCATCTCATTGATATGCAAGTTCAGTTCCTAATAATGGCAGTATGAGCTACATATGTACTGTGACAGACTCAAGACAGTGGGGTACGGGAGTCTGGTAGAGGGCAAATATACTGGTCACTGGGTGAGTAGTTTTCTGTTCCCTGAGTGACTAGAGCAGAGGCTGCACTAGAGTAATCAAGAACTTGCTAGAACCAATTAAGTCAGACAGGCCGATTAGATCACCTGCAGCCAATCAAGGCAGGCTAATCAGGGCACCTGGGTTTAAAAAGGAGCTCACTCCAGTCAGGAAGAGAGGAGCTAGAGGAGAGGAAGTGCGTGTGAGGAGCTGGGAGCAAGAGGCACAAGGAGCTGAGAGTGAGAGGTTGTGCTGCTGGAGGACTATGGAGTACAAGTGTTATCAGACACCAGGTGGAAGGTCCTGTGGTGAGGATAAAGAAGGTGTTTGAAGGAGGCCATAGGGAAGTAGCCCAGGTAGTTTTAGCTGTCATGCAGCTGTTAAAAGAGGCACTATAGACAGCTGCAATCCACAGGGCTCTGGGCTGGAACCCGGAGTAGAGGGTGGGCCCGGGTTCCCCCCAAACCTTCCAAGTCCTGATCAGACACAGGAGGAGTTGATCCAGACTGTGGGGAAGATCACTGAGGTGAGCAAATCTGCCAATAAGCGCAGGACCTACCAAGGTAGAGGAGGAACTTTGTCACAGTATATGAAGAGTAGAAGAAATCAGTTTGGAAAAAATAAGCATATCTATGATTTATCTAATGTTCTTTTCTGTGGAAACCAAACCAAATCGTTCTGGAGGTTACAAATTGTTTCAGTGTATTTTTCCCCGTGTTATATTTTTCCCCTCTGAGTTTTGGCCGGAACTAGAGTTGCTAGAATAGCAAAAGAAAAAAAATTACATTTTCACCCCAACAGGAAGCTAAAAGTAGTGAAAGTCTCAAAAGAAAGCATCCTCTGGAAAGATTTCCAGACATGTGATTCAAATAAGCTTCCAATTTTTTTTATTTTAAAGTTTGATTCTACAATGTTTGCCCACTGGAATAGCTTCATAGGAGATACATCTCATTTTATGAATATTCTTATCCAAATCACACTCCAATCTTTTTTTGGTTTTCCCACTAACAGACTGTATCACTGAGAAAAAAATATTTAATTGGGTGAAAACTCTTGTTTAATTTCCTCATACAGAATGCTATACATTTTAATGGTCTTTTATAAGAGCAGATTTGTATCAAAATGACCTTTCAACAGTGAGGTATTATAATTATTAGCTATTTCCACAATATATTACATTCTATTGAGATGTATATATCACACCCAGACTGTGGTATCTGAAGACCTTGAAGTGAAGCATTAAGTAATGACTGGGATATACTGTTACCCTTTTGGCCCGACTGGTTAGCCAACTTGCGAGTTGTTTCCAGTAGAAGAAGAAATTGATTAGAATGGAATCAGGTATTTATTTAAAGCAATCCTATCTACATACAAAGAATGTACATGAAGTCTTGCTTTCCTAAACAGAGTAGGAATCAAACAGCAGGAGACAGTTTTTCTGCTCACAGTTCGAAGTCTCTTTCCAAACAGCACTCTACCCAAAAGCACTGTCTTTTGATTTTTCTCACTGTCATTACACAAGTGTTTCTCTACAAGTTCACCTCATACATTTTCAACGTGTGCTTCTCTCTAAGGGGAGGAGAGCATACATAGGCTATGAAGAGTAGTGGGGTGTGGTCTCCAGATCCTGAAGATGTCCCCAAATCCTCAAGCAATTAAGTTGGAAGGCTGCAGAGTATCCATTCCTCCACAATGGTGAAAAGCTATAATCTTTAATGTCTACACACACCATGTACTATGCTTAACCAAAATACACGAATACTATACTACAAGCATAGTATAGAGTGTATTCCTGCTAAAATCTAAAGGAACACCAGTTAAGCACCCAAAATCAAATAGTCTACACAGGCTGGGATGTTCAAAGGAGCCTGAAGAAGTTAGCAGTCAACTCCCTTTTAAGTAGGCTCCTATGATAATCTCAGCCATAATGAACAAATACTTTACCTATTGTTACCTTTTCACGTGAGGCTGTTTTTAAACTATGGGAGTGCAAATAAAAATAGGGTCAATAGCTGCTTTCACTGAAGCCAGTGACAAAACTTCCAGTGGCTTCCAGGAAATAGGATTGAGATCTATCTGACTTGGCAAAGCTTTTTTTTTCTTCTTCTTTTTCTTGCTTGCCCTTCTATAAATCAAAAAATTATCAAACTAAGTTAAATCAAATATAGCAAAAGACAAACAAATTATGGATTTTCTCTCAAGCTCAAAATTTACTGCCAAGTTTCTGTCAAGAAGAATAGTTTGTGGTTGTTAGAAGCCCCTGAAAAAACAAGGTTTATAATGAAAACACAGGCAAACTCTGAGGTAGTGTAGCTATAGATTGTGTCACTGTATTAGAGAAAGATGATATACCTACAGAGGCCTACAGTAGAGAATTTAACTGATGGTTTAAATGTTTATGAAAAGGTTACCCAACAGTACCTATGACTTCCGAGTTTTGTTTTTAGATGGATTTTTCATGTCACAGTAAGAATTAAGAAAGGTCTTGATTTACATTTGATATTTTTTATGAATTTAAAAAGAATTAGGTGGTTGCTTGAGGAGGAAATATATAAGAAAATGAGATCCTTAGTTTATCCTCAAGCCAAATGTTTCCACACACTACTCTACTAATTCAGCTCAACCTTAACATAAAGGATGAGCCTCCAGTAACCTGAATGTTCACATTAGCCATGCTCTCTATTTCAGTTAGGGATTCTCAGCATCATTGTTCAGAGTTCAAACATGACCTAATGAAACTGCTTTCTTAAGTGTGCCACTCCCTCCCCATGAGGGTTTAAACAATAGGAAATACATTTGTAAAAATTACATTTATATACACATTCCCACAACCAAGCTCAAGCCATCAATATTGTACATTTTGATAAAAGCCTTTATTAGAGAAAGGGAAGGAGAGAAAGCACATCAATATGGCAACCACAGTTTGTGTGACTGGATGTCCATTCACAATTGAATGTTGATAGTTATTTGAGTCAATGGGCTGGAGTTCAAAAGAGGAGGGCTTCTTCAAAGTAAGGACAATAAGGGAGTATCTTTACAGAAAGAAATAACAATTGTGTATGGTTTTATGTTTGTTTGTTTTTCATTTTAAGAGAAAAAGCAGATATTGTCAGGAAGGCACAGGAGGCAATCAGGCATTTTGTATGAAGTAACCAAGTTACCTTGTACATGTTATATTTGGTTCAACTGCAAGTTTTCTGTGATTGATTTATACATATTTTCAAATGACTTGTCTAGACTAAAAGATCAAATGGAAATCTGCTGAAACTTTAAGCACAGTAGGAGAACATAAAAATGGCCATACTCGATCAGGCCAGTGGTCCACCTAGCCCAGTATCCTGTCTTCTGACAGTTGTCAATGCTAGATGCTTCAGAGGAAATGAACAAAACAGGGCAATTATCAAGTGATCCATCCCCTGCAGTCCAGTCCCAGCATCTGGCAGTCAGAGGCTTAGAGACACCCACAGTACCACATGGGGTGTATCCCTGAACATCTGGGCTAAAACGCATTGATGAACCTATCCTCCATGAATGTATCTAATTCTTTTTTTAACTCAGTTATACTTTTGCCCTTCACAACATCCCCTGGCAATGAGTTCCACAGGTTGACTGTGCATGGTGTGAAGAAGTAATTCTTTATGTTTGTTTTAAACCTGCTGTCTATGAACTTCATTGGTTCTTGTTTTGTGAAGAGGTAATTAACAGTTCATTATTCACTTTCTCCACTTGTGATTTTATAGACCTCTATCATATCTCCCTTAGTTGTCTCTTTTCCAAGCTGAACAATCCCAGTCTTTTTAATCTCTCCTACAGAAGCTGTTTCATACCCCTAACATTTTTGTTGTCCTCCTCTGTATCTTTTCCAATTATAATATATCTGTTTTAAGATGGAGCGTCCAGAACTGCACACAGTGTTCAAGGTGTGGGCAAACCATAAATTTATATAGTGGCATTATGATATTTTTCATCCTATTATCTATCCCTTTCCTAATGGTTCCTAACACTCTGTTAGCTTTTTTGACTGCCGCTGCACATTGAGCAGATGTTTTCAGTGCACAGCCCCCCGAAACAGACCACACTATAAACTTCAGTAAAGCTGGCATACATCAAGCAGCAAGCACACAACAAACAAACAAATCTACCTCAAGGAGTCACATAGGGACTCCTCCTTCACATGGAGAACTTCCTCAGAAAACTCCTCTGTTTGCTAGCTCCTCAGGAACTACACATTTAGTGTTCAGTACTAAGGTATAGAAGACAATTTGTCTTTAGTACTTCCTTTCTTTCTCTCTTCTCCAACCCATGCAGGAGGCCAAGCCTTCTCCTTTTTTTCTTCCTCTCTTGAGCACATCTTTTTCTCTTCTGCCCCCATCTAGCACTTGGAACTCACACACATATTTGGGTTCACAGCCTCACACATCTTTCCTGCCATCTATACTACCATCCCAGGTTACTCATGGCTGGCTTCCATGCTAGTTCTTCCAAGCCCCTGGCTTCACCTAATGCAATTCTAGCCTCCTCTTAATACTGCCTGGCCTAGGAAAGGCCACGGAATTGCAAGCTGTGGGAAACTGAGGTGGGAGAGATAACTCAATGGTTTTGAGCATTGGCCTGCTAAACCCAGGGTTGTGAGTTCAATCCTTGAAGAGGCCACTTAGAGATCTGGAGCAAAAATCAGTACTTGGTCCTGCTAGTGAAGGCAGGGGATTGGACTTAATGACCTTTCAAGGTCCCTTCCAGTTCTAGGAGATGGGTATATCTCTGATTATTAATAAACAAGTAATACTGGGAGTGCAGCCAAAGGATATTTCTGGTAGAAAGAAATACCACCACATATCCAGCCTTTATCTCAGCAGCTACTTTCTACACATGACAGTGCCCCGCCCCTAAAAGTTAACAACTCTCTGATGTCATCTACTTGGAATTAGCTAGTTTCTTGAGGGCTGAAAAGAAACTTCATAACTGGATTTTCAAATAAATTTGTGAGAAACATCTGAAATGTTTGAGAAATGGGAATACTTGATTCATGTTAAATTACTATGTATACCCCATCTACCTATCTCCCTGGGGTGATGCAAGGCTAAATTAACTAACTAATTTTTGTAAAGTCCACAGAGAAATTCAGATGGATTTTTCTGACTCCCTGGTGGGTTTGGCAGCCAAAAGCTATTAATCATTTCCATCAGATGCAAACTTTCCTGCAGTTATATATGCATAGAGTGTTCTTCATGAGGCTACCCCAGACACCTGGAGGTTTCAGTTGGTGCAGAATGTGGAAGCCCAAATTACTGGAGTTGGTAAAGGAAGCCCATTACACTAGTGTTCAATGGATTGCATTGGCTTCCTGTTTGCCTTCACATGCAATTCTACATGTGTGTTTGGGTGCTAGCTATCAGAGCAAACACCTCTCCCTAGTCACAATCATGACAACTGGGACTGGTTGATCTGCTCTTGCACAGATGATGGACACTAGCATTTTCAGTGAGAGGTTCTCTGCTTTGGAATTATCACCCCTACCTGATAATACTGGACTATGACAGTGGCTGATGATAGTGGCTAACAAAAAAAGATTAGAGGCTGCCCATCAAAAATGGCTGAGGAAGATATTACACATTTCATGGAAAGAAAACAATAAATGTGGGAGGAAAGGAACAGATAGAGCAGGATATGTTAGAAAATGTCATAAAAGAAAGAAGCCTTGTACACTATACGGAAGATTGGAGACATGCTAAGCAAGCATTACATTGAGTACCCAAAGGAGGAAAGACGAAGCAAGGAAGGCCAAGAAAGAACCAGCAGAAGCTAGTGACAGAGGACACTGAATATGTTGGCAACACCTGGAAAGAAGCACCACAATTTGCGAATGACTGTAATCAGTGGAAGAAGTGGATAGCCAGATGTGTCAGTAGCACCACAGGAACTAAGATCTAAGGTAAGGAAGTATATTAACAAACAAGACACGATGCAAAGTTAATGTTTGTTCAGACATTTTTCTGAAAGACTGAGAAGGGTAAGTTTATGTGTTAGGTAATGTAGTGAATGTTTTGTGCAGTTTTAATTTTTGCATCATTTGGATTCCTATATGTACCCAGAAAATTGTGATGGACATATCTGAAAATTGAAAAATAAAATTTTAATGATGGGTCTTTAGACTTGGAATTGACAAAATGAAGAGATTCACCAGCTGTACTCTAGCCAGCATGAACTCCTTGGCTACCAGCAAAGATACAGGCATCAGGAAAGGATGGAGAATAATGTACCCATTGAAGAGTGCTGTTTTGGACCCTAAGGGCATACTTGCATCCGACGAAGTGGGTATTCACCCACGAAAGCTCATGCTCCAAAACGTCTGTTAGGATATGGCTACACTTGAAACTTCAAAGCACTGCGGCAGGAGCGCTTTGAAGTGCGAGTGTGGTCGCAGCGCCAGCTCTGGGAGAGAACTCTCCCACTGCTGCACGTACTCCACATCCTCTACGGGTGTAGCTTGCAGTGCTGGGAGCCGCGCTCCCAGCGCTGCGGCACTGTTTACACTGAGGCTTTACAGCGCTGTATCTTGCAGCGCTCAGGGGGGTGTTTTTTTCACACCCTGAGTGCGAAAGTTGCAGCGCTGTAAAGCGCCAGTGTAGCCATGGCCTAAGTCTATAAGGTACCACAGGATTCTTTGCTGCTTTTACAGATCCAGACTAACACGGCTACCCCTCTGATACTTGCATCATAGATTCTTTGTCTACAGAGATATATTCATCATTAATTATGGGAGACGATGAGGCAGGATTGTAGAGCTGTTAGATTTGGTCTGAGAAGCTGAGAATGGATCGTTTGTGTTACATATCACTTATTTTCCTCTTTGACTTCTCATATTTATTAGCAATTTTCTGTGCCCACTGTGGAGTCCTGATTAAACTGAGGAAGAAACAATTAGCTTCAGAAAAATTCTGGACGGCAACAGTTGAGCTAGCCATTTGTACTGTTGGCTCTGAGATGCTCAGTGTAACTGGAGAAGCTAATGGAAACCTCGAGACTACCTTTTCCAGCACTCAGTACTTAGTACTACTATCCTTCTCTTGTTCCTTTTGTCATTTGTGCCTATTGAAGTCGGATGCAAGTGAAATTCACCTAGTTTGAAACTGACTGCACATTTGTAGCTAAACTATAGCAATCTTTTCTCCTATTAATTAATTATAAGCTATTACAATAGTCAGAGCCAATGCAAATAAACATGGGACCTACTTTCCTATAACACACACACATCTTATATATTAATAGGGCTTGAGTATATACATCAAATGTACGGTAGCCTTCTATTGGCTATTTGTCTAGTTCCAAGTTCTTAGTGTGTTAAAATCAATGCTAATTAGATAAAAAAATCCTAAACCACACTGAACCAGTACACCCAAATGTAAATAAAACTTAAAGTCAAAAGCCCCAGATAGTAGAGGATCAGCAAAATGAGTGAGGAAATGGACTGTGTCTCCTTTATAAGATATGACATCAGATGCAAAACCAAGAACATTTTAATTCTAGGTTGTGAATTATACTAATAAGATAGTTGTACTAATTCTACTACTGGAGCTGTGGTGCCTAACAGGTCTGATTTTTGGCCCCTGAATAAGAAATTTTGATATTTTTACTTAGAAGTTATAAGGTAATGATACAATGCAATAGTTCGCACTTGAATCATATATACTTGTTTTAAACTCTCACAAAGGCCTGACTGCAGACCACAGTACCTTCACTTGAACACTGAGATGCTTTAAACGGTTTCATTTTCTTTTTCCTGCATCCTGAACTAACAGTCCTTTCTAACTATATGAATGTTACCTTGTTACCTTCAAGAGGAAATATATGGCTATAAGGGAAGAAATAAACAAAGGCCTCTCAACTTCCCCACACATTCCTTCTATCCCTTCTTCCTCCTTTTCTTCATTTAGATTTTCATTTAACACTGCAAATAAGCCCACATTAGCTAAAATGTTAATAAAGTCGGAAATAAGACAAAATACACCAAAAGGTCTCAAAATATAATTAATATCAAAACATATGTTTCAATTCATTTCTTAATAAGTGACATAGAAGCCTACACAAATGATGCTGCAATTTGTTTTCTCTATGTCATTGCAAGCAATACATCCTTGCTAAAAGAATCAAAGTTCCAAATAAAGAAGCTATACAATTAAAGCTTAGCCAGGAAAGTGAGACCATAAACCTGAGTGTATCTAAAATAAACATCTTCAATATTGTTTGGGGAAATTTTGTTATCTTGGAACAAATTAGGCACTATGGTTTCATCACAACCATTAATGCACATCTTTGCAACATGCAGAGGAATGCATTAATTTAAGAAGTAATCTCACAACCGTCCCTAATTCATAACATTCAGAAAATTGCACAATCAATGTTTTAGTCATCCAGAGAACAAATAAAACCTTAAAGCCAAATCAAGGTGTTCAAACAAAGGCTTTTTGTAATACAGTAGGTATTCATGGGGATATATAGTTGGCTAAATTCTTTTACATATGAGAAGATGTTTTTACTAAAAACACTTAAAGATCTTGGTGTATAAAACTGTTGTGTATGCTCTAGTGAATCTAGAAAAGTTGTATAAAGGTCAAGAGTAGCAAGTGTGAAGTTATATTAGGATATGGTATTAGTAAGAATTAGCACTCGTGTCACTACTGTTTTGAAATATCTAGGACAATGCTTAACATAAAATAGAATATTCCAACTATTTGGAATTCAGAGATTGATTTTATGATTAAATTGGATGTTGTTTAAAATTTGAATCGAATAAGGGAAAACTCTCCCTACTCTTAAGAGAAAGAAGAGAGGAACTCTCCTCAAATTAAGTGTAAGAAGAAAGAAGAATAAGGTTTTAAACCTTGAAATTAAGTAAAACTTTCAGAAGATAATTACCTACATATAACAAAGCATGTGAAAACTTTTATTCTGTTGTTAAATAGTTCAGGAACGAGCAAAAGAAAATTGAACTAAAAGACTTTTAAACAACTCTGTTAGCATTGGTAATTAAAATATACACTAAGAAGAAATTAAGGAATTCTAAGAAGTTTGAAAACCCTTGGAATGGTGAACTTTTCAAAGCTTGGATGCCACCTATTGGCTGGATAGGAAATGTGCAACGACACTTTGACCTGTGCAGTTGGTAAATTTAATCCTGCAACAACATCTGCATACATACCAAAATCTTGGACTGCCCAAAGGAAGATGTTAGAGGCATCAAAACTTCCTTTTTCCGAACCAGTCTAGTCCCTCAATACAACTGAATGAAGAGACAACCCATAAAAGTGTTGCAAAATCACAACTCATTATTCTCTCTCCAATAAGATATCTGATTTCCTTCACCTGAAAAATCAAGACTTCGTTTCAGGTCCTAAGGTTCCAAACTCTGAGACATCCCAGTCTTGACCCAAGAAAAGCTGTTCTATTCATGTAAGCTGTTTTCAGTGACTTTGTTCTTCCAAGACACAGATTCTTTTATCTAAATCTCATTTACAGAGAAGAATCTAGGTATTGGAAATTTAAAGGTCCAAAGCAGAAAATGTAAGTAGCCTTAGGAAAGAAAGTGCCTTTCTAAAGATCATAGATACCAAACAGATACCATCACACCACCAGAAAACTCCCTGAACAAGGAAAGGAGGGGTGAGATAAATCCCACTTTGCTTTAAAGCATAGGAAGTTTTAAAAGTCAGTATTTACTGCTAAATTTCCACAGGGAATTACTCATTTATTTACCTTTAATTGTATTCATGTGCATACTCATTATTGATTATTTTGTGTATTCATTTTTTCTCGTTATTGTAGTTACTTGAATAAACATTTTATTTATTTCAAAGTCAAATTCAATTGTTGATTTTGAGGCATCATGTCGTGCATTAAAATAACCAGTATGACTAAAACAGTGGGAGTCAGATCCATTGATATAGTCTCATGACCAGCCTGTATCAATCATTCCATCTTTTTATTTTGGTTTCCCCTGAACTAGTCACATGAGAAACAGTTAGTTAACAATTCCATTTATTTAACTGTTGTTTATCCCGGTTATCAATTCTGATAATTTAATTTGTTTTCCTTACATAATTTTTAGATAAAATTACTTGATGTTCAAATATTCCTTTTCAACCCACAGAATGAATCAATCATGAGCAGAAGTGAAATGGTAAAGATCAGACTTACTATCAGCAGTGAAAATAAAATGTTGAACTACTTTAAAAAGTATGAATTCATAAGGGCATTGTATATATTTATCCCTGAGGTCATACAGAAACAATTCTCATAAAAGGTGACACTGCTAACATGAAGATGTTTGCTACAGTAAGAACACCATCATCTAGAATCAATTCGCATCTGAACATAACAGCCTGCCTATACAATGTGATAGAAGATCAGATAGTTGTTTTATTGATCAAACCTGGTTTCCCCTCTACCCTTGTTCTAGTCAAGCTCAGTGATATTTTGCACCCCAAAACTGGAATTGAGAACATAACATTGATCTCCTGGCTTAGTTGTCAGCATGAGGTAACTAACTAACAAATTAAAAGGTATTCACATTTCTAGCAGATTAATGCAATAAAGAACTATGGTAAAATATACTTTTGCAAATCATCAATATGAATATTAATAAATTTCAAAAGTGAAACAATCTCCTTGCACAATTTCTCATATAAAATACTAGAACCAACATGTGGCTACCAGCTCATCTCAGCCATTGCTGGCTCAGTTGTTTGCTGCTTAGGGATTAGAAAGGTCCTATACTTTTAGCCTTGGATGTAGTGATAATGGTGCGAGGCCAGCTACTGGATGGAGATCTCAACAAACTGGCACAGGGCCCAGTTCTACAGCTTTGGGCATTGTATTCCCAATGAACTCAGTCAGAGTTCCTTGTGCTGGGAGTGGCTGCATAATAGGACCCTAAATATGCTCCAAATGTCTTGATTATTGATTAGAAAACACAAATTTTTATTATTATAGAAATATAAAATAAACTTAGAAATAAAACGTTGTGCATGTTTTAACTATTAAGTATACTGAATAGCAATATGCTGCCTAGGATCTAAGTTTGTCTATAATTTGTGATCTGTATTATACAGAAAGCCAGGGGCAAGTTTAAAGTTCTACCTAAGGAGTAGGATGGAGAAATACAGACACAATGGAATAATCATCTGACTAAGGAGAAGTGATTAATTACAGGAAAAAATACAGCATTCAACTACAAAGCACAGCTACTCTTTTCTCTGCAAGGCTTTTTAACATTGCACATACAGAATACTAACAAAAGCCTTCCTAATGGCCTAAACAAATATAATGTTTAATTCACACGAGGTGTCATATTATCAAAATTTGGTTATAATGGCAGTTTCCACAAACTCGGCTCACTGTTGAAATGGTGTGGTTTGAGAGGCAGAAAACACATCATAGCAGTAACTCCAAAGCAATGTTAATCTCTGGCAGCACACATACCACACACTCTGCAATGCATCTGCTGTTTCACTAAACTGAAGTGATAGCAGAAAGGTTCAATGCCAAAGTTCATCACTTTGACACAGTATAAACTTCTATAACCTAGTAATTGGATTATTAATTATTGATGTCCCTTTTCGCTAGTTGCAGTAACAGGAGCAATCTGATATATTTAAACAACAGTTCTTCTTTTGACTTTGGTCACATGTTATTTTTGTCTAACCAGTTCATCTGAAGGTAATTATTCCCTTGGAGACTAATAGCAGAAGCAGCAACATTGAAAATGAAGTTACCATGAATTCCAATAATAATAATCATTGTAAGTTTTCAAATTTAGCTTTACTTTTTTTGTTTCTGATCATCTTAGAAAAAAAATATTACTACTAAAGCAAATTAATTAACATGGGCCATGATTAAGGATACAATTTAGTCATGGGTTTTTTAGTAAAAGCCATGGACAGGTCATGAACAATAACCAAAAATTCACAGCCAGTAACTTATTCACGACTTACGCTTTAAATACCCCGACTAAATCTCCAGGGGGGAGGCACCAGTGGGAGCCACTGCTTCGGGGCAGGGGAGGGGAGCAGAGGGTCACTGCTTGGAGAGGCGGGATGCCACCTGCCCAGAGCCGCCCGAGCAACGAATGGTGCGGCTGGCCCCAGCGCCGCTTCTAGCAGAGGCCAATGAGGCTGGCTGCCCAGCTGCTGGCTGCACTGTGGGGCTGCTCCAGCAGCGACCAGTGTGGCTGGCCCCGGACCATGTGAGCAGCTTGCCCTGGAGTCAGCTGCTTTGGCAGTCCTGGGATCAGCCAGACTGACCGCTGCAGAAGTCACGATGGTCACAGGAAGTCACGGAATCCATGACTCCAGCAATCTCCATGACAAACAGGGAGCCCAAGTCATGATCTGTAATGTCTTGTTTAACCAAAAACTGGAAAGTAGCAACATTTTAGTGATTTATTTTTAAGAGCTCAAGCTTATTTTATATATGAAAAGTATGTGCATGTGTGCATGCGTGTATGTGTACATACACACACATTATAAAAATTATAAGGATGCAAATTTAAGCACTCAGAAGCTATGAAAAATATGAGACTTAAGGATGCCCATACAATCCTAATTTGGCCCCTGCATTTTGATACAGTCTTTAATTACATGTTCACATACTATTTTTGCAAAGGACTGCTGACTCACTCAATGCACAGGATAGACAATGGTCATTAAATTGGTATTTAATTGCTACATGGAGGATAGGTGCATCAATGGCTATTAGCCAGAATGGGCAGGGATGGAGTCCCTAGCCTCTGTTTGCCAGAAGCTGGGAATGGACGACAGGGGATGGATCATTTGATGATCACCTGTTCTGTTCATTCTCTCTGGGGCACCTGGCATTGGCCACTGTTGGAAGATAGGATACTGGGCTAGATGGACCTTTGGTCTGACCCAGTATGGCCATTCTTACATTCTTACATTAAATGCTTCTTTTTCCATATCAATGTGAACCAACACATTATTGCACACTGTCTAAAACCCACACTGAATATGGAATTTATTTCCTCATGCGCTATTCTGTGGTGCTCTCAGTGTAGTATCTCAATTCTTTATAAACACTAATGAATTTATCTACCCAACACTCTTGAGAGGTGATATAATTATCTCCATTTTATATATTGGGAACTGACAAACAGAGGTTAAAGCCAAAGGATCTATTTTCCACAAATCCATGTTGATTTGTATTAATTTAATTATCCTCCTTTAATTTTTTTATTAATCGAGCCCTGTATCAGCTGCTCCATTATCTTGCCTAAGCACTATGTCAGACTGAGAAGCCTATAATTACCCAGACCATCCCAGTTACTGTTTTTAAAAATTGGTATCACATTCATTTTCTTCCAGTTTTCTGGAACTTCCCAGTGCTCCAAGACTTATTTAAAATCAACATAGTGAGCTCTTCGGCCAACTCTTTTAAAAATCTCGGATGCAAATTATTTGGACCTACTGATTTTAAAATGTCTACCTTTACAGGCTTCTATTTAACATCCCCCAGAGATACTAGTGGAATGAAAAGAGTGTTATCATAACCGTATAATGAGACTATAAAACAGCTGTTTTTGCCCCATATACAGAATATAAATATTTATTGAACTTCTGCCTTTTCTGCATTATTATTGATAATTCTACCATTTCTATCTTGTAATGGAACAATAGCATTTTGAAGATTCTTTTTATTCCAATATATTTTAAAAAACTCCTTCTTATTGTTCTTAACTGCTGGCCATAGATTTCTTTTTTGTGTCCAAAATTCCTACCTTCTGATTTATATTCATTACTATTAATTTCCCCTTTCTTCCATTTGTTTTATATATATCTACCTTTACTTCTTTAAAGCATGGTCAGTTTTTTTTTAACCAGCACAGTCTTCTTCCTCAATTATGAGATTGCGGCTTTGGGGGCATATAGTCAGATGTTCTTAAATTATTCAATTCCTGCGCTTGGTATCAGAGTGGCCTCTGACTATTGGGAAAAGCAACTGAAGGGAAATTGCTCATCCGTCTCTGCAACCTTAGGATGGAGCATGTTCAATCAATCTGTGCACACACAATCTGGTCAGTACCAGCAGTTGAAAGGGGAAGAAGCAGACTCACAGATAGGATATTTTGGTAAGTTAAGTGTCAAACACTTAACAAGTCTCTTCTGAGCATGTGTGAACTGCAATTTTTCAGAAGCTTATAACTTGGACAAATTCAGGTAAATTTTCATAGGGGAAGCAAAAGGGTGAACTGAGAAGGACATCCCCTCCCCATCCCAGACAGATTTCAGTTCTCTTTTCTAAAGCACAGAAGCATTAGAACTTCAGCAAAATGATAGTATGAAATTTTTTAACATGGGTAAAAAAGATGTTTTCTCTAATCTCATTCTTGAAAACTGTTGAACCATTTTAGCTTAAACTTCCCAAAACAATTTAGCCTGAGACAGATACCTAATATGAGAAATTTTAGCTTGACTGGTTAAATTTTATAAATAACTGACCTTGCCTTCTTTGACATTGCCTTCTCTAACATAAATATTTAGCAACATGTATATTTAAAAAACGACAACCAAGCAAACAACCAAACTAACCCCAAAAGCTACTGAAATGAAACACCCCATTGCACATGTTTCGCCTTGGAAAGGAGGAGAGAACAAACAACATCTGACATATTTTAGTCATGCTGTTTAATGCACCATTGGAAGGTGTGTGTCAATAGTTGCACCGCCTATTTATACCTCAAGTTGTTATAAATATAATCAAAAGGCAGCATCCATAGCCATGCATGGATAGCAATACATAGTTAAGGTTTCCAAAGCATTTCCAACAGTGGTAGTCACTTTCACTTGACTATAACTTTCTCAAAGTTTTTCCTTCTCAGCTGAAATTTGGTACGCTCAATTAAGGATCATTTTTTTCCAGCAAGTTTTATTAAAAAACAACTGAGATCATAGGGTTAGAAAGCCAATGGGACTTACGCTATTAAGTGCTTGCCACTTTTGAAAATGGCACCAGGTTCCTGTGTTGCTTGGACGCTTTGGGAAATTTTATCTTTGGTCCCCATTATTGTTATATTTGTAATAAAGATGAGGCCTTAATGTGTGTATTTTTTGGTGGATTGTTCTTTGCATGTTTCAATTGGAAATTTACAATTTCTCTCCTGCAAATTGTCCCAGCTGCAGCCCCTGAGCCTGTCATACTGCAGTTTGTGCTTACTCACACAATATGGTTCTTGTAATGAACACTGTCCAGCTGGGAGGCTGGGCGCTAAAATGTCAGAAAGGAGTTTGGACTCTATTAGCAGTTGTCAACTGAGCTTGCTCAAAAGAATTTTCAATTGTTTAAACTTTTTGATTTAAATAATTTACCTACCCCCTCCAGTCTTGTAAAGTATCTTCTCTTCAGTAAAGACTATTAACACTCAAAGGCCCAGCTCCTCCACTGCTGATGAGGAGTTCACAGTGCAGCTCCAGAGCAGAGAGGATGCCAACCAACTTTTGTGCTCTCCTGCTGCTAGGCTAACTCTACACCTATGGCACAAGGCTGCTCTAACTAGCTGATCTGTCCAGGGCCTTAAGGGACAAATATGGGAGGTGGAGATCAGTGGGAATAGGGACCACCCAAATATGCCCTCCATTTTCCTCCACATGTACTGGAGGAGAGGGCAGGAGTTGCAAAGGAACTGCTACGCTGGCTCTGTGTCTCTGGGGGATCCTACTGCATCGGGATGAACCTCCTGTAGCCAGTTATGCTAGCTTTAGAGCCACTTCATGCAATTAGTGCAATGCATAGCACTGGGTCTGGACCAAAGCATGGGGTATATTTTTCATCTCTTTCTGAGTTATCAGAAAATTGAAAAAGGCTTTTTATTATGGGAATGTGTTTCTCTCCCACTTGCTTTCTGCCCCACAACTCACCAAATGTCTATCCAATAATTTGAAGATGGCTGAAAGAATTGTCTTTAAATTTGAAAATATTGACTTCTGGCTGAAACCAGTCATGGAAAAATTTACCCTCAATAGATATATTTTTGGAAAGTTATGAGCATATGAAAATAGAAGGGTATGATTACATTCCCTACACAATTGTTACTGTGCTTTCATTACCATGAAGGCTATAATTATGGGAATAATTCTCAGTGACTGTGAAAATGTCCCTAAACACATGCTTGTTTATAATTTTGACTAAATGAAATAATTACATAGTTCACACTAAGCAACAATACTTTTGTTGAAATTTCTTGTATTATTTTGAAACCATGAACACATTGAAAATAAGTATTAAAAAACTAATGATAGAAGTTGAGATACAAATTAAATGTTGAAAAGTGAATATAAGCCCATGCAACCTTAGCAGCTCTGCCTCCTTACATACACATCTTCAGAGATCATCCATTTAGTTAAACGTGCATGTTCTTATCCAAGAAAATCCTTAGAATCTTCTATTCAGTGGAAATTTCTGTCCGGTTTATAGATGCACAAATGGTGGCAGTGGAATATTGGGAAATGGAAATTGTTAGTTTCAATCATTGAACATAATTCTATGAACGTTCAGGAAGTAATTTTTTTTAAACCCTTTTAACTTGGTTAAATCAACTCTGATTATCACCAGACCGACATTTAAACCTAGGGATTTGGTTCCTGCTATAATTAAAACTTCCAGCTGGTAGAGCAGTTTAAAAAATAAAAGGACAAATTTATTTTCCTTAACCGAAAAACTTCATTTTTTAATTCCCAATTACTTTAAAAAAATCTAGTCTAAGCCCCTGAATTTAGGACTCTTGTGGTCCTTTCTAACTCTATGATCTCAACTGTTTTTTAATAAAACTTTCAGGAAAAAAATGATCCTTACTTAATTGAGTGTCATATTGAAATTCATTTGTAATTGATTAAATACAATATACAAATCTTACCACAGTTATGGGTAAAATTGTGGCTGTTTTGCATGGTGAGAAGGAGAAGCAGAAGCAAGCTGGGCAAAGGAAGCCTCTTTGCTTTCCCCGCTCTCTGACACTCCCAGCAGCCCTGCACATGAGCCAGGCACAACGGAGATGGTTGTGGGGCCAGCTGGCATGTCCAGTGGCATTCTGTGACCTAAGGGGATATGGCCAGCTGGATTGCCAGTAGCTATAAGGACCACTCCCCTAATTTAAATCTGGCAGCAAGCCCTTGGGAGAGCACCCACTGCTCCTTTCATATGAAAAGAATCCTTTCATCTGTCTGCTAAGTACACTTTTCTCAGCACTCCCTGAAGCATTCTGCCATTCTGCCTGTGTCTGCAGGACAGCATTTAGGTTCAGCTGTGAAAACACTGCAGTCTTTCTCCCCCAAATCAAGACCATTTGAAAGGAGCAAGGGCCTAATGAACTTAGAAATTATCACATTTAGTAAAAAATTATTTTCCATTTTGTGCTTAGCCAAGTCCCACACTAAAAAGAAGGGTTCTGATATGTACTTTAATGTGTTTATTTTGCTCAGATTTTAAGCAATTGTATCCACAGTATCCTTTTGCTGGTATTTTCATGTGTGAAAGCAAAACTGGATTGTTTAGATCTTTCCAAGAAATATAAAATTGTCTCTAAAAAAGAACTTGATGATTAATTGTGCTACTAAAAGAGAAAATGGAACCATTAACGTTTATTATTCAGCATTTCAGAACAGATCATGATTTATAATATTTTATATTTTTAGCACTGCAGTTTCTCCAATATGGGAACACCACAATTTTTTAGCAAATCTAAGCTCAGCAATGTTCATCAGTATACTAACGTAAACAACACATTGAGCAGTTAATGACCTTTGAGTGTGATATTGCTGCCCCTGCCAGTTTTTTTAGATTAGGAGCTTCACCCTCTGTCAAACCCAACGGAGAACTGGCAAGTATGACATGCTTTAGGAATAACAAGTTTGGCAAGCAGCACATCTCAACTGAAACTGTTGAATGTAACTCTTTCTCTGCCACAGTTCAATCACATTTTCTTTTATCTTGTTCTTTTCAAATGAGACCCTATTTAAAAGATGTTCATATATGGTTCTCTGTTCACAAGGACAATGTCCTATGATTGTTTTCTGTAACCCATTTTTAAAGGCTATGGTGTTGTTAGCATAAATTTTTTTAAAATATATTGGCAGAAGCAACTGGCAGTTATAAAACAAAGATTTCCAACTGCCACGCCCCTCCCATATTGCTACATGGGAGATGGCCCTGATTAGATGAGGGTGGGAGGGGGAACTCCCAGTATGGATAAGAGGGCTTCGAAAACAGATGTGGTTGAGAACTACTATGCTCCTCCTTCCGCCTCTGTCATGCCCATCTGCCACAAGGTTGATGTGTCTCCTCTGCCTTATACTACTGTACGCTAAGGTAATTTCCCATGGAACTGTTCCAACCCTTTAACAGTCCTTTTTAAATGCCAGAGGAGCATAAAGGGTTCTCAGCAGGGGCCAGATTCTGGCCCATAAATTGTTATCCACCCACAGAAAGATGTGTGTCTTGGCTTTCCAAAAAGGTATAGTATTTTTCCTAGCCTCATGGTTTATAAGGTGTCAGACTTTAAAATAACCATCTTGTTTTTCCCCCACTTCAGTTTTGACCTCATTTTAACTGTTTTCATATTGAAAACTGTTTGAGCTGAAATTAATGAGGAACAGAATATCATCTGAAAAGCCTTAGTATCCCACTTTTCAAGTGGTATAAAATGTTAATCTGTAAGCCTAGAAGTTTATGAAAATACTGTTAAAGACATACTTCTAATGGTGTTAAGAAAGCAAGAGGATATATCCAAATGATGAGTTTAAAGGGTCAGAGCATCATCGAGTATATGGGATAAGTACATTGACTTCAACTGAGCTACGATGATTTATGCAAGGTGAAGATCTGGCCAAAAGTGTGGATGTTGTCTAGTTTATTACATTATTTTCAATATTGTTGTACTTACTAAATATTAACTACGTAACATGTCTCTGTATCTTTACTAAACTTGACAAAAAGTAAATATTTGTACTTGGGCTGTGATTTTCTCCCAGTAAACTCTGAGAATCCATTTGAATGCTAGCTCACTGTTGCTGTCACAGGCAGATCCTGTTTCCACATTAATGGGAAATACAATGACAATTAAATGAAATTAAGAAAATATCAAACTCACATTTTTTCCTCCAAAGTCTAATAATTTGTCCACTTAATTAGATGGGATAACAACAGTGATTTTGGAATGTGGAAACAAGAATGCTTATGACACCAGCTGCAACAAATGTTAAAACTATTGAATGTTATGTCTACACTACAGATTTCCCTGCCAACATACCTGTGTTTGTCGGAGTGAAGAGGTGTGATCCCAGCATCACTGTGCTGGCAAAAGCCCCTAGTGTAGACACATTATACTAGCAAAACTGTGCTTTTACTTGTATTGTTTGTTTCACTCAGGATGCGTGTGTGTAATAAGCTAAAAATGCAGCTTTGCCAACATAAACTGTGTCCACTCTAAAAGTGCTTCTGTGAGGTCTTCACTACTCAGATTTGGTTTTGGTGAGTAGTGAAGACCTCATAGAAGAAATAGTTGTAGAGGACAACCTTGGTTCAAGCGATCATGAGCTAATTCAGTTCAAACCAAATGGAAGGCTAAACAAAAATAGATCTGTGACTAGGGTTTTTGATTTCAAAGGGGCCAACCTAAAAAAATTAAGGAAATTAGTTAGGGAAGTGGATTGGACTGAAGAACTTGTGGATCTAAAGGTGGAGTAGGCCTGGAATTATTTCAGGTCATAGTTGCAGAAACTATCAGAAACCTGCATTCTAAGAAAGGGGAAAAAAATCATAGGCAGGAGTTGTAGACCAAGCTGGACGAGCAAGCATCTCAGAGAGGTGATTAAAAAAAAGCAGAAAGCCTACAAGGAGTGGAAGATGGGCGTGATCAGCAAAGAAAGCTACCTTATTGAGGTCAGAACATGTACGGATAAAGTGAGAAAGGCCAAAAGCCATGCAGAGTTGGACCTTGCAAAGGGAATTAAAACCAATAGTAAAAGGTTCTATAGCCATATAAATAACAAGAAAACAAAGAAAGAAGTGGGACTGCTAAACGCTGAGGATTCAGTGGAGGTTAAGGATTGCATTGCATTGTATGTAGGAGAGGAGTATGACTGCTCAGAGCTCTGGTATGAAACTGCAGAAAAACCTGAGAGTCTCTGGATTAAGTTTAGAAGTGTGAACAACAAGGGTGATGTCGTGGTGGGAGTCTGCTATAGACCACCAGACCAAGGGGATGAGGTGGACAAGGCTTTCTTCCGGCAACTAGCAGAAGTTACTAGATCACAGGCCCTGGTTCTCATGGGAGACTTCAATCACCCTGATATCTGCTGGGAAAGTAATACAGTGGTGCACAGACAATCCAGGAAGTTTTTGGAAAGTGTAGAGGATAATTTCCTGGTGCAAGTGCTGGAGGAACCAAATAAGGGCAGAACTCTTCTAGACTTGCTGCTCACAAACAGGGAAGAATTAGTGGGGGAAGCAAAAGTGGATGGGAACCTGGGAGGCAGTGACCATGAGATGGTCGAGTTCAGGATCCTGACACAAGGAAGAAAGGAGAGCAGCAGAATACGGACCCTGGACTTCAGGGAAGCAGACTTTGACTCCCTCAGGGAACTGATGGGCAGGATCCCCTGGGAGAATAACATGAGGGGGAAAGGAGTCCAGGAAAGCTCGCTGTATTTTAAAGAATCCTTATTGAGGTTGCAGGGGAAAAAACATCCCGATGTGCAGAAAGAATAGTAAATACGGCAGGAGACCAGCTTGGCTTAACAGTGAAATCCTTGCTTATCTTCAACACAAAAATGAAGCTTACAATAAGTGGAATCTTGGACAAATGATTAGGGAGAAGAACAAAAATATTGCTCAGGCATGCAGGAGTGAAATCAGGAAGGCCAAATCACACTTGGAGTTGCAGCTAGCAAGAGATGTTAAGAGTAACAAGAAGGGTTTCTTCAGATATGTTAGAAACAAGAATAAAATCAAGGAAAGTGCGGCCCCCTTACTGAATGAGGGAGGCAACCTAGTGACAGAGGATGTGGAAAAAGCTAATGTACTCAATGCTTTTTTTGCCTTCGTCTTCACAGACAAGGTCAGCTCCCAGACTGCTGCACTGGGCAGCACAGTATGGGGAGGAGATAACTGGGTCTGTGGATGAGAGGAAAGCAGTGGATGTGTTATTCCTTGACTTTAGCAAAGCTTTAGATATGGTCTCCCACAGTATTCTTGCCAGCAAGTTAAAGAAGTATGGGCTGGATGAATGGACTATAAGGTGGATATAAAGCTGGCTATATCGCAGGGCTCAACAGGTAGTGATCAATGGCTCCATATCTAGTTGGCAGCCGGTTTCAAGCGGAGTGCCCCAAGGGTCAGTCCTGGGGCCGGTTTTGTTTAGTATCTTCATTATACAATATCTGCAGATGCATTATGACACAGTATTTAATTACACAATCATATACTAGATTTTTTATACAGGACCCCTGTCTCATTCTGTACACAGGATCAATGGTGTTCAGCGAATGAATCAGGGCTGTGTAGTGAATGAGTTTGTAGGGTATTTGTTTCATTTGCTCTAGTAATTGAAAGGTACATAGAGCACAGGTCCTGCAGGAAGAGAAAAGTTGGTTGGATTGTCTTCTAAGAAAGCAAGTGGATGTCACAGAGCAGAACTCAGTTCTGTTACTGCCTCTTTTCACAGTCTTCCAGTGTGATGCTGAGAAAGAAACAAGACAAAAATTTAGCAGGTGGCCTCAAATTGTGTGTTCCTCATTTTCAGCATGCCCAACTTGAGTCATCCAGGCCTTGATATGGGGGAGTGCTGAGCACTAACATCTGCAACTGAAATTGAAGAAGTTGTGGTTGCTCAGCTCCTTGGGCAGCATGGCCTGGAGGAATGAGCAGAAGGGTTGGAAATCAGGAAGACGTGAATGCTAAGCTTAACTCTACCACTGATTCACTGTGTGACCCCAGGCAAATGTCTACGTTTTCCTATCTGTAAAATTGAAATAATGCTCTCATCTCACCATGGAGATTAATTGATGTTTGTGAGGCACTCAGACTACAGTGAAGCGCACCCTAGAAAAGAACTTGAGGAAATTAATAGTTCTGTATTCAGTGTAGGGTTTGGATGTCTTCAGTAAATAAGGTAATAACTGAACGATGAGGATGAAAAGATTGAATAGCTACCACTCAGGCAGAAGCCCTGCTAAAAAAGTACTATATGATCATGTAATTAAAGAGAGTATCATAACACATATGCACAAGGAGGCAGAATTAAGATTGCAGATGCAACCAAAATTCTGCCATTTCCTAATTTTAGAATGCTTAATTCTGAAACCTAAATAATATCCTTTTAATTTAGTTTTTTGTGTATTATTGTAATATACTGTGATTTGAGACACTGTATCTGATCAATATCACAGGTACTCTAATTACAGGACTGGATAACTCCAAGAATTAGGACACTGAGCTTTTCGCTTCTAAGTCACCAGCTCAGAACCGTTATAGGTTCCTGAAAGCTTTTATCCTCTGATAGCTGTTTTGTGACCTGTGTAAAATTAGTCAGTGGCCTCAGTTTAGTTTCTAGAAGACTATTGCAATAAGCACTCTCACTAACAGTCTGAGTAGAGAGCAAAGATTGAATGGGAATGGAAAACAGAAGTACAGTCTCACTCCTAGAGGCAGATGCTTACGGTTGAGACACTTTGGGGCAGTTTGGTGAAGCTTACTTTGCCATTACCAGTGCTTAATCTGGTAAATGCAAAAAAAAGACTACTAGGCAGGTTTGTCACAGCAGCTCTTTTCAAAAAATTAAATTCACATTCAGGGGCTGATTTCTGAATCAAACCACATTCCAACAGGATAATTTATAGCAGTGATGAAAGGCACAACTTGCAAATAATATCCCAGCTCAACTGTTGCCACCATGTCTTTCAAATTTTGCTTCAAAAATTAGCCAATGTGTATTATTATTTATATAAAAACATATGTGGTATCTAAAAGTATTTCCAGTAGAGAGTTTATGCATACTGTGATACAGGAAGACCAGGGAGCAGTGGGAGGGTGGTAAAGGGGAAGTATATAAGCCCTAGGCTAATAAAAGTGTGGTTCCCTGTAGACTAGGGAGGGTTGCTACAGGTTAATAGAAGCACCTGTAGTCAATTAAGACCCTGTCAGGAACCTAATAAACCCCCTTGCTTCAAGCAGTCAGGGGAGGAAGGACTGGAGCTGGGAGAAAACCCAGAGAACTGAAGTAAGGGAGACCCTGCCCCAGTGTCAAGGTACCCCACTCCAGGGAGAAGAGGGTAAGAACCTGCAGGAGTTGAGAGAGCCGGGCTCAGAGTGAAGAGCAAACCCATACCCTTCCCCTGCTTCCCTCCTCTACCACCTTCCTGGGCCACTAGCAGGGACCTTAGTGCTCCAAGAGCAGGACAAGGGGTAGTGTCTTAGTCCTCCCCCCACTGCCAAGAAAAGTGTAGGACCTGCTATACCAGGGGTGGGCAAACTTTTTAGCCTGAGAGCTGCATTGGGTTTTGTAAATTATATGGAGAGCTGGATAGGGGAGGAGGTTGTGGCCTGGCCTCCACCTCCTATCTGCTTCCTCCCCTCCCCTCCCCGGACTCCTGCCCCATCCAACTCATCCTATTCCCTGATGGCTCTCCTGGGACCCCTGCCCCATTCACACACCCCTGCTCCCTGTCCCCTACTTCCACTGGACCCCTGCTGCCCCATCTAATGCCTCCTCTCATTCTTGATGGCCCCCTTGGGACTCCTGCCCCATCCAATCACCCCTTCTCCCTGTCACTTGACTGTCCCTGGAACCCCTGCTCCTTCCTGACTGCCCCCTTGGGATTCCTGCCCCTATTCAACCCCCTGTTTCCTCCCTGACCCCTATCCACACCTGCCCCTGACCATCCCCAACTCCCCTGCCCTCTATCCAACTCCCCCTTGCTCCCGGTCACCTCACTGTGCTGCCTGGAGCATTGGTGGCTGGTGGTGCTGGAGCTGGGCCACACTGCTGCCACTGTGCAGCACAGAGCACTGGGTCAGGCTGAGCTTTGCAGCTGTGCTGCCCCAGGAGCTCACAACCCTGCCACCCAGAGCACTGCACTGGTGATAAGGTCAGCTGAGGCTGTGGGGAAGGGGAGGGGCTGGGGGCTAGCCTCCCAGGCCAGGAGCTCAGGGGCTGGGCAGGACGGTCCTGTGGGCCAGATGTGGCCCATGGGCTGTAGTTTGCCCACCTCTTCACCATACTAACATCAGCCATCTTGCCACAATGCCTAATTATCTAACTCAAATTGGGACATTATTTGCTCCAATATTAAGATATTGTCATTAGGCCCAAGAGTATATCATGTTTTATTGAACAACAAAAAACTGTTTTCCATCTATGTTGGACATCAGCCAGAACATAGTCAGCTGGTATTGCAAACATTAACATAAATTGAAATTTCATTAGCATTTCTCAACACTTGTCTAAGGAATATTCCTGATCATACTTTGTATTAATATACATTTTTCTCATATACAAAGATATAAATATTGATTTTTCCAGTGCCGATAGCTTTTTTGACTTTTATATATAAACAATTACAAAAAATGGTAGACTGAATCATAAATATATATCATGATATATGTATGCCATCAAGATATATCATATTATATATTCCAAAAATGAAAGCCTCCAAATCATAAAAACAAGTTTCATATTCTAACTGGTTAAAACCATGGAATATTTAAACAGTTTTTTGGTGTGATAACTGTGTCTCTGGCAGACCAGGTATTAGAGATTTATAAAAATGTGTAGCACTTAGACATTATGAAATGCTTGCAAGTTGCTGCATGCATTCATCTCACTTACGATATCTGTATCCCAGGCTGTAAGGTAATCGTGACACAGGGCCAAAAAGGGTTCCCAACTAGCAGGCTAATTGACACAGATTCAACTTTTAGAGACATGACTAGATAATGTGTGTGTTTTTGTGTGCTTACATATATATATTGTTAGAGGTTAACAGTGTAACCAAACATTTCCTGCCTATTGTTATATTCCATTAATTCTGAGATCAAAAGAAGAGGTTAACATTTAAATGAACTGTATATGTAGTAATATCTCTGTCTTTTTTCTCTTGCAAGTCTATAGCAAACAATCTGCAAATGGTGGGAAATAGGCAATTCTTATGTTAATCCATGTAGCTAATTACCGGTGATGTTTAGGAAATAGGAGGTTATTTCAAAGACACTATTGTTCACCCAAGGACTGGTGCTGTCAAAAGGCTGCCCAGAAAATGTATAAAGGGCTTTTGGACCTGATCCTTTCACCTCAAATTTGCTTACACTTCATCAAGGAACATCAAAGAACAAAATATTTTGATTGCTCCCCCAACACCGATGAAGAAGAGATGTGCACAAACATTCTTCCCATCAGCTCAAGGGCTGGGGGAAGGGACTAAAAATCCCTGTCCAGAAGAAATTGTTATCTTTATGCTGCTTGGACTTGAGCAAAAGGGCCAAATTTCTAAGCATAAGCATGGGGTTCCTGGCTGTTTAGCTTGGGTTAGCCCTAAAAGGATACCCAAAACTTGAATGGTATAGCAGTTTCTATTTTTTTAAACCTAAGACTATCTCATTTGTATGTGTGTTTACCTGCTTCAACCTTGTAAATTGCTCATTTTTCTCCTAGTTAATAAACCTTTAGTTTACTATAGAATTGGCTACAAGTGTTGTCTTTCGTGTGAGATCTGAGATACCCCAGCTCAATTGTAAGTGACTGGTCCTTTGGTACTGGGAGTAACCTGAATATTATTGTCCTTTTTTGTGTATGGGACCATCTATCACAACAGCAAGTTTGCCTGGATGGCAAGATAGTCCGAGTACACAAGAGGACTGTCTGTGACTCCAGGTTAAGGCTGTTACTGTGCTTGAGGAGTTCACATTTGACACTTGGTTGATGAAGTAT
Organism: Chelonoidis abingdonii; assembly: GCF_003597395.2. NCBI lineage: Eukaryota > Metazoa > Chordata > Testudines > Testudinidae > Chelonoidis > Chelonoidis abingdonii. Next base: position 265,903,867 of record NC_133770.1, on the reverse strand, counting down.
AGAATTTACAACCTCTTTTTGTGACCTGGTGTCTGCCCTGAGGTTGCCACTCACGTTCATGAGTAGAGTGACCAGGTGTCTGGTTTTTGACCGCAACAGCTGGTTGAAAGAAGACCTTGGTGGCTTCGGTGAGCACCGCTGACTGGGCCATTAAAAGTCCAGTCAGTGGTGCTGCAGCACTAAGGCAGGCTAGTCTCTGCCTGTCCTGGCTCCAAGTTTCACCCTGGAAGTGGCCAGCAGGTCTAGCTCCTATGTGGGGGGAGGGGAACAGTGCTCCACGCACTGCCCTCATCTGGTGCACAAGCTCTGCACTCCCATTGGTCGGGAACAGCCAATGGGAGCTGAGGAAGCAGTGCCTATGGGTGAGTAGCATGTGGAGCCTCCTGACTCCCCCTCCCCCCCAGGACCCATATCTGTTAGTTGCTTCCAGGGCACATGCAGCAAGATGCCCGGACAGTCAGGCAACCTGCCTTAGCATACATGCACACCCCATACCACTGACCAGGAGCTGTCTGAGGTAAGTCCCCAGCCCTGAGCCCCCCAAACCCAGAGCACCCTTCTGTACCCCAAACCTCTCATTTCTGGCCCCTCCCCAGAGCTCTGCACCCCAACCCCCTGCCCCAGCCAAGTGAAAGTGAGTGAGGATGGGGGAGAGCAAGCCACTAAAGGAGGAGGAATGTAGTGCACGGGGCCTCAGGGAAGGGGCAGGGACTTGGGAAAGGGGCAGGGCCAGAGTGTTCAGTTTTGTGAGACTAGAAAGTTGGCAGCCCTATTCCTCAGCCACTTCAGATACACTTCTATTATTATTGGCAGTATGATGAAATAGCTTGACAAAGAAGGTGTAAAGGTAGAATTTAAGAAAGTCACTACATAAATTAATCTACCATGCTTTCAGCTATCAGGTTAATTATTGTTAGGGTTTGAAAAATTATGCTGCAGGGAAACAATACTATGGTTATGAAAAATGTAAAATGATATAATTACAAAAAACTATGTTCATAGTAACAATCCTCTTATCTTACACAGCATACAGTACTGCATATGTTATTTCATGTATGCTAAAACTGATTTTCAGTTTCTCTCAAGAAAAATTCCAGGTTTAAAGTTAAAAGCCTACATATTTTACAAAAAAAAAATACAACTTTATTTGCAGTTCAAATTAATTATTTTCCTCTCAAATTGCAAATGAATTCTATTTATGTTTTTTTTTCTTCAGATGTTTATTTCATTTGTATGCACTCATGTGCTCCCAAGGGCAACAGCTGAACTAAGGGCAGGACAGATAAATTCAAACTATTGCAAGACCTGGATTTGTCAACACCTAAGAAACACTAAACATTATACATCATCTAGTTTATTGAGCGATAGATGTTTACTGTATAGTAAGTATTTTACACTATTTTAATACATCCAAAATTAACATTCCTTAACTTTTAATTATTCCATATAATGTGCAGAAAACTCCTCAAATCTGGAGTTCATTTATTAATTTAAGACCTATCCATACTGTACTGTGTAGCTTCTTCAGAATGTAATAAAACTGATAAAGACTGATTTTATATCTAATCTTCACAACACTACCAATATTCAGCACTGAGACATTCTCCCTTACATCTCACTGTCTCTTTGTGGGCATATATTTATATTATGATGTATATGTTTGTAGGGGAAGAAGGGTGTCTGGGGTAAACTATGGGTACAAATCTGTTAATCACAAACTTCAGAATTTTATGGCACATGAACACAGTAATTATAGAGAAATATCCATGTTAAATGTCTCCAAAGAACACAGAGAAACTTCCAGTTAAGATCTAAATATATGACTTACACTGTGCCCTTTGGTATGCCATGTTCTTTATTCATGACTCAAATTAACGAACTCTAATTCACATTAGCATTTGCAACTGAAAGGTGAATTCAAATTTTCGTATTCCCTTCTGCCAGTGATATTTTGCAATACAGGCAAAATTTGTCACTGTATATGCTTGCTAAAATTGAGTCTTTTCTCAAAAGTGGGCTCATTTTTAACAAATTTTCCACGAGAACATAAAATAAAATATGGATTTCCAGTTTGGATTTGGGAGTACTTTGATTTACAGCCACTTTGCACCAGTATAGGGTAACAGAGAATCAGGCATTTAATCTTCTAGAATCTGGTTGGAAGAATTATAGTGAAAACATTACACAATTCCTGATCTCCAGACCAGAATAGCAATTAACCAGGACCCTTGAAATAGAGGGAAAGTGACTGACTGTCCCAGCCAAAAGAGGAATGCTGGCATCTATGACACTCCAAGGAGTCACTTTTCAAGTGCAGTTCTCATTTGAACAGCGACTGTGTAAGAACAGCATTTATTGACTCAATGATTTGCAGACCAAATCTGCTCAGTTTATAAGATTTTTTTCTATGTACTTGCATTGCAAACTCAGTCTTCAGTCTGAGAGACAAGCAGAGTCCTTTTGTCACAATAAAAATGCCCCCCCACCTTGGGGTCCCCATGGTAAGTACCATCATTGTATATTGCAAATGCCTTATATGCCTGGGACAGTATCTGGGGAAGGGTTGAAGGTGTGAGTATGGAGTGGAAGATTCCTTTGCAGGTTACAAGAGGCCAAAAGGGGAGGAAGGAACAGGTTAACTCAACAATCCAGCTAGGTCTGAAGATAAGGAAGGAAACTTCATCCCGTAGCCACCATACACAAACAAGCTCTCTGTTGCCAAACAGCCAGAAGCCTGTGTCTCAACCCTGGTCAGCTGTGAGAAAGGAGAAGTGAGCCAGACAGAACTGAAGGGGTACAAAACTTGTAAAACTGTGAAGGTCAGTGAGTTGAAAAACAACAGTCTCGTAGCCCTGAGACCGGTGTTTTGGTAACCCTGAGACCGGTGTTAAGGGAGCCATGGAAGACTGGATCGGACTGGTACAGAGAACATGGGGGACAAGGGTCTCTGGACAAAAACACCCCTGGAAGAATCCAGGGCTTAAAACCCTCCCAAGAGCTGAAGCAAGTCAGAGATTACAGCATACCCTAACCTGTGCACAGGGCATAACTCTTGTCTACCCTTCCCCCTCTTTTTTTTCGTGTTACACCCAGGCTTGGCCAGCCTTGGCTTGTGCATGTGTAAGTATGAAAGTGGGTTAGGGCTCGGGCACTAACACTTCCTTCCTTCCTCTGAGTGATGTGGGTCGCACCCAGCAGTCGCTGCTGTTGTTTGGTTAATAAAGCTTTAAACTTTAAACACTTGGTGTGCTCCTTCATCTCCTCCCCTAAAGATCCTGTGGCCCCAGGCAGATTGGTAACATGAATCTGTCTCACTTTCTGGCTCATATCTCCAACAATAAATTATTCTGTGAGTAGAACTTAACAGAACTGTTAATGATGTGTGAGCCAGAAAAGACTCCAGCTCATTCTTCCAGAACTCTGGTAGCTATGCAGTGCTACAAGAAGTGTAGTAAATATGTATTTTAATCAGCACACTGAGGATATCTGAGGAGATCAGCAGGTAAGAAGGTTTGAGTAAGAAGGCTTCTGCTTTACACAGACTTTTCTTTTTTTAGAGAACCACATTTTCAGCTGCATACAGAGACGATCATGCAACTTTTGAAAATATTAAACAGACTGTGTTGATGAAACACCCACATGAGCTTTATGAACACACTTTTGTTTTATTGAAATTGCTACACTCAGCTGGGAAGGAAGAACTTCAAAGTTTGGCTTTGCTCATTGTTCTGGGTCACCCAGCGTACCATAATAATTCTAAAAATAAATGGCTTGCTGTAACATATTAAATCAAAGGCCTGTAGACATATTAATAATTTAAAAAAATAGTGCTAAGGCACCATTAAGGTTGAGAAACAAGTTAATGAAAAACCAGGAAATACAGTGTTAAATGCTCAATCTCACCTCGGTCTCTTTGTGCATATTCCTTAAAATATGCACTCTATATGTATAGTCAAATAACAGATTTTACACAACAGTATGGAACACTACTTTCCTCCTGTTGTGTTTAATAAAAAAAAAAAAACCCTGATAGCAGATCAGAAATAACATGTAAACTTGGTCCTATTATTGTTTGTTTCGTCACCTGCTCTTTTGAAACAGAGATTGTATTTGTATTGAGAGCCTAACATTTTAAATATCTAATAGAATTATTATATCTATTAAAATTTCACTATTCACGGAGTATGTCACATCATACATTAGATAACTGACAGTGCTTTCATCTCTCCATTTTCACAATACATAAAAACACAGAGCTTACAAATGATTAGCACAGTATTTCTATCACTAAATATACTGTGCTCATTTACCAAAATCAATGAGGAAGAATGTTACCTTTTTTCATTACTTCTCAAAGTACAGTACTGTCTGAAATGTTGAATGGAAAGCACTAAAACGCTTTTCAGATGTGCATTTTTGCAATATTTGCTTTCAAATTCCACTCTCTTTAAGTACTCAAATTTTGTGAAGCATTAAAGTCGCTTGTCACATTTATCGTTCTTTATTTCAAATAGTTGCTGATTTCCTTTGTTTGTTTATTTTCCAAGTCAACTTCATTATTTTAGTTTGCATAGCTGAAAATAGTTAAAATAGTTTTTATATTTAATAGTTATGGATTCACCAGTACTATTACTATCTGTCTGACAATTTTCTTTCTTATCTTACCAAAGATTATAAATGTATATAAATCAGGACCATTCAATTGTATTTCTTTATTTCCTGACTTTGTAAGACTTGGTTTCTGAACCTAGATGTAATATTAAAGCTAGATTTAAAAAAAAAAACAAAACACACAATTTTCAAAGAAGCCTCATACTTTTTAGATCATCCAAAAAAAAAAGGTTGCAAAATTGTACACCACAAAGACAATAATAAAAACCTCAGGTCTATATACATACAACACACTCATTTTGATTTCCCCCCAGTTTGTTTTGCCATGTACTTTTCTGAACCATATGTATGTTATAGAAGCACATGACAGATTTGTATAGGTGAATATCTGTTTGTTTTTCCTTCTTTCCATTTTAAAGCCATACATTCAAGTGGCTTATATCTAGGCTTGGCAGAATTTGATTTTTTTTCCTTTTTTTAATAATTTCAATGGATAATATCAATGCTTATTTTTAAGAATTTTTATTTTTATTTAAATTTTCATAGTTGTATGAAATTATGCATTTTAAGCATTTTTCTTTATTTTTAGCAGATTTAAATGTTTACAGTGGGGGAAATTAAACAGGATCAGACAGAGGAGGACAGAATGATAGTAAAGATTGAGATTAAGGACGTTAAAGCTTTATAACCGTTAAAACACAAAGTATCAACATTACAGCCAAAATATACAAAATAAATACCCTTAAATCAAACTAAGAAGTTCTTATGGATCATTTTCTTACTTTGCCTATCTGTAAGTTTTGAGTATCATCAATGGAAATTAGGGTTGCCAACTTTCTAATTGCACAAAACCAAATACCCTTGCCGTGACCCTTCCCTGAGGACCCATCTCTTCCCTAAGGTCTCACTCCCCACCCCGCTCACTCCATCCCCCTCCCTCTGTCGCTTGCTCTCCCGCCACTCTCACTCACTTTCACCGGGCCAGGGGTTGGGGTGAGTATGAGGGGCTTGGGGTGTAACAGGGGACTCTGGTCTGGGGTTGAAGGGTTTGGAGTGTGGGATGAGGCTCAGGGCTGGGGCAGGCGGCTGGGGTGCAGGAGGGCTTGGGCTGGGAGTGCAGACTCTGGGGTGGGACTGAGCATGAGGTGTTTGGGGGGTGGGAGGGAACTCAGGGCTGGGGCAGGGGAGTTTGGAATATGGGAGGAGGCTCTGGGATGGGGCCGAGAGGTTCAGCGTGCAGGAGGGAGTATGGAGTTTGGGCTATGAGAGGGAGTTTGTGTGCAGGAGGGAGTGAGGGGTGCGGGCTCTAGCCAGGTGGCACTTACCTCAGGTGGCTCCCAAAAATGACCGGCATGTCCGGCTCCTAGGCACAGGTGCCAGGGGGCTCTGCACACTGCCCACGCGCACTGCCTCCGCAACTCCCATTGCCACAATTCCCAGCCAATGGGAGCTGTGGAGTTGGCATTTGGGGCAGGGGTGGCATGCGGAACCCCCATGGCCGCCCCTGCACCTAGGAGCTGGACATGCTGGCTGCTTCCGGGAACCACATGCAGTCAGGCCAGGCAAGGAGTCTGCCTTAGCCCCGCTGCGTTGAAGACTGGACTTTTAGCGGCCCAGTCAGCAAGCTGATTTTCAGTGGCACTCAAACTGCCTGGGTCCTGGCCACCGGTCCGGGGGGCTCTGCATTTTAAATTTAATTTTAAATAAAGCTTCAACATTTTGAAACCTTATTTACTTTACATACAACAAATGTTTAGTTATATATTATAGACTTCTAGAAAGAGACCTTCTAAAAAGGGTTAAAATGTATTACTGGCATGCGAAACATTAAGTTAGAGTGAATAAATGAAGACTTGGCACACCACTTCTGAAAGGTTGCCAACCCCTGCACTATGTAATCATGTAATTAAAGACTATCATAATGCATATGCACCAGAGAGCTGAGTTTAAGTTGCACAAGCAACCTGAATTCTGGCATTTCCTAACTTTTCATTGCTTGAGTTTTCAGCCTTACTAATGTTCTTTTAATGTAGTTTTTGTGTGTGTAATTTTTATAAGCAGTAGTAAAGAGCGCATCAGTATATAAACCAGTCATTTTTATATGAATCACTGTATAATCAGTCATTTGTTTTATTCTCAGTTCGTGTCACTTTGCTTCATTTTTTTCTCAGATAGTTCAGTTGTTAACTAGTTCTAGGGTTGCCAACTGTCCAGTTTTTGACCAGAACACCTGCTCAAAAATCGACCCTTGTGGCTCTGGTCAGCACCGCTGACCGGGCCATTAAAAGTCCAGTTGGTGGTGCTGTTGGTACAGTGGGGCTGGCAGGCTCCCTACCTGGTCGGCGCAGCTCCTGGAAGTGGTCAGCATGTCCAGCTTGTAGGTGGAGGGACAGCCATGAGGGCTCTGCGTGTTGCCCCCACCCCAAGTGCCGGCTCCACAGCTCCCATTGGCTGAGAACTGCAGGGATTCAGGGAAGGGGCAGGGAAGGAAGTGGGGCAAGGGTGTTTGGTTTTCTGCGATTAGAAAGTTGGCAACCCTAACTAATACAGACAATAATTCTTTCTGTTTCTTTTAAATCTTTCATTCTGATGAAGATGCAAAATCTTTATTTTATTTAAATCTTTCAATGAAGCTATGCTAGCTTAAAGTACCTGAGGATCTGGGCCAACATTTCTACAGTGAGCATTTGTTTTCCACCCACTATCCCCCTTATTTTAAATCCTGATTTCAGTTCCTATTGTATGTTTTTTCAAATAATAAATCATTACAAAATTCAGTGTGATTTTATCCATTTTTGCTCAAAAGCAACCCAAGGTTGAGGAAAATAGAATGCTGCAGAACCAAATTGATATTCATTCACCAAAAAATTTAAAAAAAAATTCTGCCTGTGCAAGTAGTTTGTCCTTTCTAACAAACAGAAATATGCTCATACTAACATAATTTAAACCATAAAATTAAACAATTAAAGTTCATTGAACAAGAGCTCTGAATTAAATATTCATTTCTGATCTAGAAAATTAACATTCATTAATTTTCAAATTAGCATCCTTTTCCAATGAAGTTAAGTGTGCCTGCTTAGTTCCTTATGACACAGATGACTACTTGTCATGTTTAAAGTGTACTATTCTCCATTTTGGCCAGCATAAATTGTAATGTGTTAAATGCTTTTTGGAAAGTGTTTTTTTTTAACTGCCTAAAATACGATTATTATTTATTATCCCTTTTGATCCACATTAATCCTGTTACTTGAGGAGTTGCAATTTCTCCTACCAGTGATTTCAGGCTCCTGGTGCTAATGCACTAGCAATTAGCGTTAGGAAATAGTCATTCCAGCACCAAGGGGAAAAGATGGAACATCGATGGAGGAGACAAACTTTCTTACTCTTTGTACACAATCCTCATCAAACTATTGCAGTGGGATCAGCAAGCTAAGAAACAGTGCTACACATGCTGACTACAATGAAATAGGTTTCTAAACATTTTGTTCTCTTCTGCAGACATATAAGGTTTTCTAGTAGTTCCCTGACCTTTACATACTTCTGGATGTGGGATCTTTCTTTCCTCCAACTTCCCTTAGAAAAATCTTTTGCTGGGAGAATGTTAGTTGATTAAGATTTATCCTTATAATGAGAACATCTAGTGCTGCTGGCAAAAAAACTTTTGTCTTTGTGTCTGTCAAGTCAGTTTGCAAAGAATTTGAAATGAGATGTCTAATAATGATTGAGACAGGAGAATTAAACTCAGTTGCAGAAGTTAAAGTTGACACCACTGCCTCTGTTTGCAGGTTTTGACTCCATGATCATCAGCTACAGTTATCTTTTTTCTTAATAAGTTTATATAATATGTAACTTCTATGGAGGGGAGTAAAGTTCTAGGGGCCAGCGGCTGTTCCGGCCACAACTAGGTCCAGCTACTGCTCAGGCCACCCTGAGATCTCTGCTTGGAGCCACTGAGCTGTGGCTGCTCCTGCTACCCCCGAGACTGCTGGTCAGGCGGGCCCCAGGGCCAGCCACATCAGCTGCTGCTCAGGTGTTCTTGATGGCCAGCTGCCAGGGGCCGCCAGAGCAGCGGCTTGTGCAGCTGACTGCAAAAGAGCCACTCCAGCAGTGGCCAGTGCGACTGTCCCCGGGGTCACCTGAGCAGCTGGCCCCAGGACAGCTGTTTGGGCTGCCCTGGGGTTGGTCACACCAGCTGCTGCAGAAGGCACAGAGGTTACAGGAAGTCACGGAATCCGGGACAAACATGGAGCCTTAATTATTAATAGTCCCAGCCCACTGAAGTCAATGAAAGTACTCAGAGTGCCTCAAGTTAACCAAGTACTAAAGTCTTTGGAGGATCAAGGCTTAGGGAACAGGATTCATGCTTCCATGCCATTAGTGCTAATCAGAGAAATTATCCAGAAGAAGGCCATTCTTATAGTACAGTACCGTACCATATACTTTTAATATATTCCCGGACCTTGACTAGATCTATTCCATGATTATGCACCTGTCTTTCTTATATGTTCAGTAAAGTAATTTTAAAAAAAAATTCTTCCAGAAAAGGAGAGCCAATGCAATACTGAATTTTAGCTCAATTATTTTTGTTAAAGATTATTCCAGCTCTTAGTCAACCATGACAAACACAACAGAGGAAGAGAAAAGATAGAGGAAAAAAGGAAACTTCTCTCTTGATGGTGCTTGCTTTGGCATATGCTGTAGACTCCATACATTCATAGACAGGTCATTCATGTATAAATATATGTTAGTGCCACTAGACTTCAGCCTTCTTCCTAGTCTGGGATAACACCTGGCTGGCATTCTCTTTTCTCTCTTCCCCTCCCCCACCCATCTGTTCCCCTATATGCTGGGACAAGACTGCTTTTTATGTTTTAACTTGTCCTGGTGGTTATGGTAATTGTATCATAAAATTAAGTTCATTCCAAAGCTGGTCAACCTTGGAATTAGTCAGACAGAAAAGGAAAAAGAAAGAAAACAGAATTTGATAAAGAGGTACATAGAGTAGTGGGTAATGATGATTGTCAACCTAACATCCTAAAGATTGTTTAGGATTCAATGAAGTTGATATCCTCACTGATTTCTTTTCTGGTCTTTGTAGTTGTATAGCAATGCATTTATGGCCTGAACATATGGGAGGTAAAAACTGCTGGATGATGAGATTAGATCTCAATATCTCTGAGGACCTGGCAGTACTTCTGTTTTTCTCTATGGACGTACTCCTGTTTTCTTTGAAGTCAGTGGGAGTTTTGCCATTGACTACAATGGAGCCAGATTTAACTCTAAATGTCTAGAAGGGACCTGGTCATCCCTCATTTCCCCCATCAAAATGTCCAGTGTAGAAGGCTTTTGTATCCAAAATATTGGCATATCTTTTTGTTTTCACTTATTTGAAGTTTATTGCTATTCCCTGTAGCCTCCACTCTTTTGAGGTCATCTTGCTACCACATTTTAGTGTAAAGAAGCTAATGTCATTAAACTTATTTATATAACAGGTTTACAGGGTAAGATGTCCTTCTTCCAAAGATTACCCACTTTGCGTAAAAATTTGGCTCCACTGAAGTCAGTAGGAAAAACTCCTAATGACTTTAGAACACCCATTGACTCCCTTTGTCTCAAAAAAAGAATTTTTAAAAGCTAACAAAATGTTTACCTCCCTCCAAATCAATCATCTTTAATAAAGTAAAGCTGGCTCAGCCTCCAGACCTGGTACAGCTAGATGTCCACAATCTGGCTTCTTCTGGCAGAAGTCAGTAGAACCTGAGCAATGAAAGCAACATTCTTTGTGAAACCATTAGTGGATGCTTTAATTAGATTTTAAAACAGATCTTTTTTACTAACAGAAACTACAAGGCTGAAAGAAAGCTGGCAAAAATTTAATGAAGTCAGTCACACTGAAAAAGTATGATAGAGAGAAAGCTGAATACATCTGAAAGTTTAGAATGTGATCCAGATAAGAATCTGGTTAGATAGCAGCTGTTAATTTTACATACAGGGTCCATGTGATGCCTAGAAGTTGTTGAAACTAATCTTTTTTTCCCTGCACAAAATTTTGAAAAAATAAGACTTTGTTTTACTGCATTTTTTTGTGAAAATTTTCATTTTTCCCAAAGTTTTGTTTTAAATTTTTTTTCAAAAAAATTGTTTTCAACTAACCCCCAATTTTCAGTAAAAACAATTATCAACATTTTTTGGACAAACTCTAACAATTTCTTTTGGGAGGGAAAAAAGCAGACAATCTGACAGTTTTGTACTTCTCTGCTCACTATAATGGAAGAAATTTGACAGTCTTTTCATAGAGATGTGCAGATGTGGCTAAGTGAGGCACTTGCAGCTCTCTACTTGTAAAACACCTTCGTATCATTGTTAATTGCTTCTAAAGCTAAATTGAAACTTTTCTTGTGTGTAAATTCAGAGTTCTCCTTTCTGGCTTCAACATGGAATGATATCCACAGTCACTTTTACAAGAAAATACATTGATATTCTTGATAACTGATAATCCCTGAAGCACATTTATGTTTGTGCTGTAAGATCAGGGCTCTAATGGGTATTTCCAATGATTATTAGAGTATTACAGGCAGAATTTAGCAAAAATGATGTCACAAAAATCAGCTAAAAACATGTAATTAGAAGTCTGTCTATAACAGTCAGGGACGGTGCAAGGATGTTTCGCGCCCTAGGCGAAACTTCCTCCTTGTGCCCTCCCCTGTCCCCGAGCCCCCTCCCTTTTGTTTCCTCCCCCCTTTGGCAGCTCCCCCCCCCCACCCTGTGGCACCACCTGTGCCCCAGCTCACCCCTGCTCCGCCTCCACCCTGAGCACGCTGTCGCCACTTCACTTCTCCCGCCTCCCAGGCTTGTGGCGCCAATCAGCTTAGGTGCTGCAAGCCTGGGAGGCGGGAGAAGTGAAGCAGTCATGGGGTGCTCAGGAAGGAGGTGGGGCAGGGGTGAGCTGGGGCGGGGAGTTCCCCTGTGTGCTGCCCACCCACCCCCCTTACTTGCTGCAGGCGACCCTTCCTGCGCCCCCCTGCCCCAACTCCCTCCATCTGAATGCTGGCAGCGACAGGAGCAGCCGAAGATCCGGCCGCCGCAGTCGCTGACGAAGAAAATGCCGCCCCCCAAAATCCTAGCACCCTAGGCGACCGCCTAGGTCTCCTAATAGGTTGCATTGGCCCTGATAACAGTGTAATATGAAGGATAGGAAAATCCACACTGAATGATAGAGGCCAGCAGTACAACATATGGTACCTGTCTAATGAGAAGTTGTAAGATTTGCAGCATTTTGTAGCATATCCTGTATGTCTGTGAAGTTAGAGGCCTGTCACACATAGTCTTTTAGCTGTAGTAGGCTATGGCATAACACTGCTGGTTTATGGCATGATCCAACTTAGGTGTCATTCACACTATAGTTAAAAGGGTGTGTGGACAACATGCCTCCAACTTCCTTGACATGCATTCCACATAGGACAAAATGTTCCTGTACCACCTCAGAATTTGGATAAGTGTTAGAGGGGAAGAAAGGTAAATGATCTGTTTTGCTTTTTATATAACTAGCTAGAAGTCATTGAATAAAAATAATTGTTTTACATCAATAAATTGAGTAAGATAAATAAAACCAGCATTAAATGTTTTTTTTAGACTTTAACTGTCACGCTCAATCAAAAATATAATGAAAACATTGCATTGTAGTAGAAATCTGTTTCATGTCATTTTCTGCCCTAAAATAGACTGCAATTATAGATACTTATGTCTATGCGGGAACTTTATTTCCTTTAACCAGTATTTTAATTCATCTAATTAATACACTTACTATGTATTGTTATCCTTTGCTTGATATTATTCATTTTCACATTAGCCGATTTTTTTGAATAGGTTGTTAAATTATGTCACTGAGGCAAATAGCATGAGACAGTTAGATCTTTTAGGGAGAGCAACGAGGATTGAAGGATATACAATTAAAAGTAGGGAGCAGACAGGCTTAGAGGACAGGCTTGTTAGGTCTGAGGACCTTTTTTCTGTCCTGTTCTTCTTTGGTTCCTTATGTTTCTTGTTATCAATTCAAACCACAAAGAATTGCTGTAGACCACAATTACACTAAAATACTTATATAATATAAATGTACTTTAGGTAGATAAACAAAGTTGATAAATAAATAGGGCCCCCATTGTACTCTCACACTTACATTTACTAAGCACCCTGCAATTTTGAAGTACAGTATCTTCATTTTTTACTAGCAATTGGGAGATTTCTAATTTGTAGTCCCTACAGAGCTATGCACTTTCCTCTCTGTTTGGTTTGCACGCTGTGTGGCATGAATAACAAACTACCTGTCCTACGCAATCCCCATGATGCTATATAGCCTACTGTTTGGAATTAACCACATTTCATCTGAACAAGTTCCTGAATCTAATTTTTAGTCATTACTATGCATTCTCTCTCTTTCTCCTATTTTTAGAGTCAATATTGCCATAAAGATCTGCAGTATAACAGCCATCTTGCAGGATTTATGTATTGTCAAAAAGATTCTATTCTGACCTTCTTCAAATATTTAAATTGCAAAGAGAGACGGAGAAACTGGAGTTTGCTGTCCCTGTAAAGTAAGTGATGTGATTGTAACCTGATTGAACTTTTAAAGTTGATAAAAGTATTGCATAAGATTGACTGAAGCAAACCCTTCCCATTTGCAAAGAAGGTAGATTACCAGAATACAATCTGCAGCCTATAGGAGTTGAAAACAAGGAGCTATAGCTGTGGCAGTTATCCTAGGCTATGGCTTGAAGTGTGTGTGTGTTGTGGGGGGTGGGGGGGGAGGTATAGCTGTCAGCATTCCCATCAGCTGGTCTGGGTTGCTGTGCTGAATAGCACAATGGATGTCAGTTCAGTAGCAGCAGTAGTATGGGTCTGACGGATGCTTTCTTTGCAAAGGAGCCAGTGTGGGCCAATCCTGAACACAGCTCTGGCTAATGAAATCATCATACAGTGCCTCTGCCAGCATGAGTAGACATGACTGATGCCTTCAGGAGGCCTTTAGCCACCCTGACATCCTCTTAGAAGAAAAGGGCAAAAACAGGTGAAATGGAGAGCAGAGAAGAAAAAAGAGGCACCAGGGGTCAGGGAGAACAACACGAGTGTGGAGCAAGGGGAAAGAGCAGATGTGGGGGAAAAAATGGTATAATGACAAGGCCAGAGGGGTAATATGAGTGGGGCTTCTGCATACTGGGAAAGAAGGCCAGTAAATCCTGTGTGTAACCCAGGTTTTGCCATAAAGGTTATAGAATTAACATGAGGCGAATGAATAGGTGATGCTGAGGCATTGCCACTGACCTTAGTGGGAGTAGGCTTGGGCCCTTAAACTGAACAAAACCAGTCCTAATATTACGTTATCGAAGTGGTCCCAGTGCCACTCTATGGGCCAAAGCACCACACTCAGGAGGTATGTGGGCTACTTTAGCATTATCTACTAGTTAGTGGAGAGAACTCTGAATAGATCCTGAGGGGTTCTATTACTTGCTCTGCCTCATGCCTCCTCTGGCAAGTCACTTAAAAAGGACACCATCAAATTGACATGAGGAGGTTACTCACCCTGTGCAGTAACTGACGTTCTTCGAGATGAGTGTCCCTGTGGGTGCCTCGCTCTAGGTGCTGGTGCATCCCTGCGCCTTTGATCAGAGATTTTTGTAGCAGTACTCATACCAGCCACGCAGGCACAGAGCCTGCCCCCTCACTCTGAGTATAGCTATTTAGTGAGCATGCGCGGCCGGTCTCCTCAGTTCCTTCTCTACAACGGAGGCTACCCCAACTGCGAAGTAGAAGGGAGGAGGGCGGATAGTGGAGCACCCACAGGGACACTCATCTCAAAGAAAGTCAGTTATTGCACAGGGTGAGTAACCTCCTCTTCGAGAGAGAGATGTTCCTGTGAGTGCTCCACTCTAGGTGACTTAAAAGCAGTGTATCTCAAGGAGGTTGGGGCTTCGAATCTGATAGGAATGCAGTAGATAGTACAGCTCTGCCTAACCGTGTATCAGAAAGAGGGCCCTGAGTAAGGGCATAGTGTTTAACAAATGTGTGTTCGGAGTACCACGTGGCTGCTTTACAAATGTCAGTCAAGGGAACTTTCCATAAGAAGGCTACAGAGGTAGCTACAGATCTAGTGGAATGAGTTCTGATGGATGTTGGAGGTGTAACTTGTTTTATCTGATAGCAGAGTCAGATGCAGTCAGAGATGCAGTTTGAGAGTCTCTGGGTAGAGGCCTCTGGAGCGCTCCACAATGGAGACAAAAAGTCTAGAAGAGTTTCTAAAGGGGTTTGGTCCTATCCAAATAGAAGGACAAGGCCCTGTGCATATCCAGCGTATGCACTGTGGCTTCGAAAGAGTTTGCATGTGGTTTTGGGAAGAAAGTTGGTAGGTGTATGGGCTCATTAATGTGGAATGAGGAGTGAACTTTTGGAAGAAATTTGGGGTGTAACCTAAGGGTAACCTTGTCCTTGAAAAAGAGCATATGAGTGGATCTGCCATAGGAGCTGCTATCTCTCCTGCCCGTCTGATGGAAGTAATCGCCACCAAAAAGGCTGTTTTCATCGAGAGGTGTAAAAGAGACCAAGTGGCTAAGGGCTTGAAGGGCTGTTGGGTTAGACAGGACAATACTAAATGAAGATCCCACAGAGAGGTAGGAGGTTTAATGTCTGGGTATAAGGTTTGGAGTCCTTTAAGGAAACGCTTGGTGATGGGATGAGCGAAGACCGAGGTGTTGTCGATTGTGTCATGAAAGGTTGTAATGGCAGCTAAGTGGACTCTGATGGAGCTGAAAGAAAGGCCAGATTGCTTAATGTCCAATAGGTAGTTGAGTATGCGGGGAAGGGGTGTGGAAATAGAAGGAAGTTGTTTAGTTGAGCACCATTCTGTGAATCACGTCCACTTTCGGAGATAGGTGGTACAAGTAGATAGTGTTCTGCTGTGTAGGAGCACTCTTTAAACTTGATCAGAGCAAGCTAGTTCATTCTGGGAGAACCATGCAGGTACCAAGCTTTGAGATGAAGCATGGAGAGATCGGGGTGAAGAAGCCGGCTGTGTTGCTGTGATAAAAGGTTCGGAATGAGAGGCAGCGAGATCGGTGGTCGAATTGACATTTTGATGAGGAAGGGGAACCATGGCTGTCTCAGCCACGATGGGGTAATCGGGATCACCCTGGCAAGGTCCATTCGTATCTTTATGAGGACCTTGTTGAGAAGTGGTATTGGGGGGAACGCATAAAGCAAGTCCCGGCGCCATGGGATCATGAATGCGTCTCCGAGGGAGTGTTTGCCCAGTCCCATGCTGGAGCAAAAGTCGGGGCATTTTGTGTTTCTCGCAGTTGTGAAAAGATCTATGGTTGAGCGACTCCAAATGCGGAATATGTTGTAAATGATTCCCTTGTCTATCTCCCATTCGTGCTCCAAGGGAAAACGTCTGCTAAATTCGTCCGCAGTGGTATTCATCACTCTGGGGAGACAGGCAGCTGATATGGGGATGTGGTTTGCAAGGCACCAATTCCAGAGTTTCATGACCTCTGAGCAAAGGGAATGGGAGTGAGCCCTCCTTGTCTGTCTACATAAAACATGCAGGCAATGTTGTCTGTCATTATGTGTACATGTTGATTCTTGATTAGTGGGAGGAAGTGATGGTAGGCATTGCATATAGCTTGAAGCTCTAGGATATTTATGTGCAGGGAGGTCTCGGTGGTAGACCATAGTCTGTGGACTGTGTGGTGAGAGACGTGAGCCCCCCAGCCTGTGAGAGATGCATTGGTAGCCATTATCAGAGATGGAACGGTCTGGAGAGGGCCCTTTGAACGTCTACAGAATGCAGCTGTTGCTTTCGTTGAAAGGTGTGCGGCTTCAGAAGGAAGACCAGAAGCAAGATGTCTTGGTTGACATTGAAGGCAGACACCACCTTAGGAAGGAAGGCAGGGTATGGTTGCAGCTCTACCTTGTCCTTATGAAACACCATATACGATGGGTCTGAAGTGAGGGCTCGAAGCTCCGACAGACGTCTCGCCGAGGTGATAGCAACAAGGAAAGCTGTTTTTCAGGAAGGGTACAGAAGTGATCAAGTGGCCATTGGCTCGAATGGGGCACCCATGAGCCTGAATAGGACCAGGCTGAGGTCCCACATAGGGGCTGGATGCCAAATTTGCAGGTACAGACATTCCAATCCCTTGAGGAATCTGATGACCATGGGATTGGAGAAAACCAAGCACCCGTTTTTGCCTGGGTGGAAGGCTAAAATTGCAGCTAAGTATACTCTGATGGCTGAAACTGCTAGGCCTTACTGTTTCAAGGATAAGAGATAATCTGTGATGGTAGGTACTGGCACCTCCAGAGGGGCAGTATTGCTCAAGGCACACCAGCAGGAGAAATGCTTCCACTTGGCCAGATATGTGGACCTAGTAGAGGGCTTTTTGCTACCCAAGAGTACGTACTGCACCGAGCAGGAGCAACGCAGCTCAGATTAGTTGGCCATGCAGCATCCATGCTGTGAGATGGAGGGATTGCAGGCCTGGATGACACAGGTGGCCGTGCTCCTGAGTGATCAGGTCCAGCCACAACGGGAATGCAATTGGTGTGGTCACCGACATATCGAGGGGAGCGATGTACCAATCTTGCCTGGGCCATGCCAGGGCAATCAAGATTAAGTGGGCCTTGTCTCTTCGCAATTTGAGAAGGACCCTGTGGACTAATGGGAATGGAGGAAAGGCGTAGAGCAGATGGTATTTCCACGGCATCAGGAAGGCATCAGATAGGGCGCCCATGGAGAGAGCAGAACTCCTGGCACTTCCGATTCTCGTGAGAGGTGAAAGGTCCGGAAAACAGAATGGATAATGTCCAGGCGAATCGACCACTCGTGATCTGGGAAGGACCTGCTTAGGCAATCTGCCAAGGTATTTTGGATTCCTGGGAGAAACAATGCCACCAGGTCAATCAAGTGAGCTATGCAGAATGATAAATTGATGTAAAACATGGCCGTTGTGTTGTCTGTGAAGACTGCGACACAACAGCCCTGATGGTGTTTACGGAACACCTGACACACCAGGCATACTCCTCTCTGTTCCTGTACGTTGAGGTGCAGGGTTAACTCTTGTGTGGACCAAAGGCCTTGTGTGCGAACGTCCGCAAGGTGAGCGCCCCAGCTCAGAGATGATGCATCCGTGGTTAGGACCAGGGAGGGCTGTGGGGCATGGAATGGCATCCCCCCCGCATATGAAGTTAGGGTTCAACCATCAAGCCAGGGAGGTTAAGACTTCCATTGGTATCGTGAACACTGTGTCCAGATTGTCTCGGCCCTGGACAGTAGACTGATGAGAGCCAGGCCTGAAGTGGATGGAGGCGTAGTCTGGCATGTCTGGTCACGAAGGTGCAAGACGCCATGTGTCCCAGTAGACCAAGGTATGTGCATGCTGTCGGAGTCGGGAAGCTTCAGAGGCCATGGATAATGCTCACCATGGACTGGAAGCGGGCATGCGTAATCCAGGACTGCTCCGATGAAGTCTATTTTCTGGGTTGGCTGCAAAGTGGACTCTTCAACATTGAGCAGCAGGCCCAGCTGTCTGAACAAGCTCATGGTAAACCGAACATGAGATTGCACCTGGAGCTCAGAGCGACCCCGAATAAGGTACAGAAACACTTGGATCCAACGTCAATGGAGTGAGGCAGCTACAATAGCCATATACTTTGTAAATACCCTTGGTGCCATGGATAGGCCGAACGGGAGGATGGTAAACTGGAAGTGTCATTGACTGACCACAAAATGAAGGAAGCACCTATGCAGTGGGTAGATCGCTATGTGGAAGTATGCATCCCTCATGTCGAGGGCAGTGTACCAGTCTCCAGGATCCAGGGAAGGGATAATGGTCCCCAGGGAAACCATGCAGAACTTCAACTTTACCATAAATTTGTTGAGTCCGCGCAGGTCCAGAATGGGCCGTAGCCCCACCTTTGCCTTGGGGATTAGAAAGTAGCGGGACTAAAACCCCCTGCCCCTCAGATCCCTTGGAACCTCTTCTGTAGCGCCAATAACCAGGAGCGTCTGCACCTCTTGTAGAAGGAGTTGCTCGTGAGAGGGGTCCCTGAAGAGGGACGGGGAGGAAGGGTGGGAAGCGGGGTACAAAACAAATTGAAGTCGGTATCCACTTTCCATCGCGTGTAGGATCCAGGAGTCTGATGTTATGCGCGACCACGCAGGGAGGAAATAGGAGAGACAGTTGGTGAAAGGTGGGGAAGGATTCTGTAAGGAGACTAGTGCTCTGCCCTCGGGCAAACCTTCAAAAGTTTTGTTTGGGCCCCGCCGATGGTTTGTGGGGGGCCTGGTTCTGGCCTGTTGGAGGACCAGATTGCCTCCTCCTACCACCGCAGCCGTGTCTTCTAGAAAAGTCCTGTTTCAGCTGGGGGTAGGTGCGCTCTGGTTGGGGTCAGAAGGGCCTATGTTGCGTCACCAGGGTATGTATGCCCAATGAGTGCATGATGGCCCGGTTATCCTTCCGACTCTGGAGTCTGGAGTCAGTTTTGTCTGAAAATAGCCCCTGGCCATCAAAGGGCAGGTCCTGAATTGTTTGCAGCTCCAGCCGAAGACCAGACACCTGCAGCCATGAGATGCAACGCATAGCTACGCCCAAAACTAGAGTCCTAGCCGCCGAGTCTGCCACATCTATCGAAGCCTGCAAGGATGTCCTGGCTACTTTCTTGCCCTCCTCTAGCAAGGCCCTGAACTCCTCCCTGGACTCCTGAAGAACCAGCTCTTAGAACTTCCCCATCAAGTTCCAGGTATTATAATTATAACGGCTCAAGAGGGCCTGCTGGTTAGCCACTCTAAGTTGTAGGCCACCAGTTGAATAGATCTTGCACCCAAATAAATCCAGGTTTCTAGCATCCTTGGATTTAGGAGCAGGAGCTTGTTGACCGTATCTTTCCCTCTCATTAATGGACTGTACAACAAGGGAGCATGGTTGGGGGTGAATGTACAAGTACTCATAGTCTTTGGAGGGGACCGAGTATTTCCTCTCCACTCCCTTGACAGTGGGAGGAATAGATGCCAGAGACTGCCAGATTGTAGTGGCATTAGCCTGGATGGTCCTAATAAATGGCAAGGCTATACGTGTGGGAGCACTGGCAGATAAAATGTCCACCACCAGATCCTTGACCTCCACCACCTCCTCCACCTGGAGTTTCATATTTTGTGCCACCCTACGAAGCAAGTCTTGGTGCACACAGAGGTCTATAGGTGGTGAGTCAGAGGAGGACGTGCCCACCACCACCTCGTCAGGGGAGGATGAGGAGGATACGACCAGGACTAATGGGTCCTGGGGCAAGTCCTGCTGGGGTGGTGGGTCCAGCAGCCCTAGGTCCTCCATGCTATAGGCATGGCCCTGAGCTGAGTATAGGGCTGTCGCATCCGAGCCCCTTGGAGGGGGGGGGGCACTGACAATGGCCTCTGGGACCCGTGGTTCTTAGTAGACAGAACGAGAAGCTCCCGGTGGGACACCTTGGGCCTGATGGTATGCCCAATGGGTCCAAAAGGACCATTTTGGGGGTCCCTGAGCAGGATCCTGCTTCTTGTCGTACCATTGGCTAGTTCCGTCCGCATGTTGGTCATGGACGCAGTAGCCACTCTGCACTTGGAATGACCTCGAGTTGGGGCAGGAAGGCCAAGGTAGAGCCGAATGCTCATGCTGGGTTGCACTATCATGCGTTGTTGGCCTGTGCCGTGGGGATGGAGATTGGCGCCGCGGTCTCAAGCAGTACCACAATCTGGACTGGGACCGATAGTCATATCGGTGCTGGGAGGTAGATCAGGACCTCGATCAAGACCTATGAGCAAAGCAGCACCAGGAACAACTCTGAGGAGAGCAGCGCCAGGATCAGTGCCAGGAGCTGGACCGGCACCAACCGTACCGGGAAAGAGATCTTCTTGAGGCGGAGCGGTGCCGTAAGTGCGACCAGCACTGAGATGGTGATCGGTGCTGGGACTGCAAGCAGTGCCGTGGAGGAGACCAGCGCTTGGATTGGGACTGTGCCTAGACTGGGACCGAGATCGGTGCCAACCCTTCTCGCACTGCAATGGAGGGTGCATCATAGAAGGCTTCCCTATCTATGGAACAGCCTGTACTGGCGGTACTGAAGTTTGTGACAATCCCAGCTCGGTGAGTGCAATCAGGTCATGAGCAGTGGAGAAAGTCTCTGGGGTGGAAGGCAGGCCGAGCTCA
This sequence comes from Chelonoidis abingdonii, assembly GCF_003597395.2. NCBI lineage: Eukaryota > Metazoa > Chordata > Testudines > Testudinidae > Chelonoidis > Chelonoidis abingdonii. Next base: position 265,883,027 of record NC_133770.1, on the reverse strand, counting down.
ACCACGGTGCACTCTGGGGAGCTTATGTGCACCGGACTCAACAGCGCTTGCGGCGCTGGAATTGACAGTGCCGGAATTGGAGCCTTCGCGGAGCAGTCCGGCACAGAATGCTGCTCCAAGGGGGCACAGGCAGCGCCGGCAACTGTACAGGAGCAGCAGGTTGCTTGTGCTGCTTCTTGGCTCGCGGAGACAGCAAGTGGTGCTGTGCTGGTAATGGTGCCAGAGATGTCCGGTGCTGGGAATCTTTGCCAGTGCCAGGTTGATCCAGTGCCAGAGGTGCACTTCGGACTGATGGCATCGGATCTCAGCGTGGGGCAGAGGGCATTGGGCTAAATGCTGCTTCTATGAGGAGCTGCTTCAAAAGAAAGTCCTGCTCCTTTTTTGTCCGAGGCTTGAATGCCTTACAAATGCGGCGCTTATCTGATTGATGGGATTCCCCAAGGTACTTCAGACAGGAGTCATGGGGGTCTCCTGTAGGCATCGGCTTGAGACAGGCCGAGCAGGGTTTGAAACCCGAGACCTAGGCATGAGCCTGGTACCGGGAAGGAGGGAAGGGGAAAAGCCTCTTACCTCCAATTACTATTTACGCTAACTTGAAAAACTATTATTAATTACAACTAGAAACTACTAACAACTACACTATAACAACTATCTACAGGTATAAACGAGCAAAGAGCTAGGGAAGTGGAGATCAGCTAGGGAAGTGGAGATCAGCTATGTCGTGCTCCACAGTTCCAACGACCGTCACGGGCGGTAAGAAGGAACTGACGGGGCACTGGGTCAGCAGAGGCATATATCCGGTGCCATAAGGGTGCCACTCCAGGGGATGCCTCACCCGACCCACCAAGTGTTGCTAGGGTAAAAATCTTCCAACAATCGTGCACGCAGTGCACGCACACCTAATTGGAATCGATAAGAAAAAGCACTCGAAGAAGAACATGCTTTCCATACTGTAAGGAGTGTGGTTTTGTATTCAATTAATATAGATTTAGTTCATCAGTCTGAGATTTAGTTATATATCTTTAGTTATAAACATTCAAGAAACAAATTTCAACTCTTACAATTCAACAATATATTTGTTTGAAAAATTAAATTATACATCTTGCTGTAGTTTGCATTTTTCAAGTATGTCAGACTGGCAGGGTAAAGCCTCAAGGTCCAGACTTTCAAAAAGGTTTAGCATTCAACATGTTGAGAACATTTGAAAATTTGCCCCTAAATGTACTGAAATGCTAAAATCCCAAGTAATTCTAGAACATCTGGAACCTGTAGCATGAAAGCATTTCTGTTATTGCTAGTGTATCATCTATCATCTGGTCAGCACATATAGACGGCCCAATGCCACACAATTACTTTTAGAGAGTTGGATGTAGAGGGGCCTTCCTTCTTGTTATAGAAACACTCTGATGTACATAAATATGGTCAAGGAACTTGCAGTAGAAAATAGTCATGGAGCATTGTGATGAAACTGCAGTTTGACTCTAATTCATATTATATAACTGATGTCCACATATTCTCGTTTCCAAGTAAACAGATTATATAACTAAAGCTCTCAAAGAGAATCATAATCTAAATGTTCATTACGGCATCTAATGTGCCAGTGGAACTATTTTTAATGACTTTTTCCTTAAGAATATTATTGAACTATAAATGTTCATTAAGAATTACTATGCAACTCCAATCTGGACAAAGTTTCAATGTGGAACTCAAGATATTTTCATACCCACATATCCACTAATTTCATTTATCTCTATAAATCTACAACAGTCAGTCACTGCATCTTCACACACAGAACACTGCATTAATATAGGTTGTTGGATGACGTTTTCCATTGACACCAGATTAAAAAGGTAATCCAGGAACTGCGCCAGAATGTGCTCTAGAATAACCTGTAAACTCTGTGCTGGCAAGTGGTGCTCACCATGTACTTGGCAATGAACTATTAAATACAAAATGTGAAGCGATGGAGTCAGATACATTTGATAGAATAACTGATTACCAATATAGCAGCAGATTCCAGCACACATGAAAATTCACCAGGTTAATCTGAAGTGTGTAACGTATTTTCTTAATATTCTCTTAAAATGTACAATCCCTGAAGTTGCACCACTCACGTTTTTGCCTAAAACTTTCAGAAATAAAACAAATTATAGCTGTCAAGTGCATTCACCTTTTCAGTTTCAAATCAATTTGAAGAGTGCTGCAACTGAGATGACTGGATTTATATCTTTTATTCCACCATAAAATCTCATATGAAGACACCATTTAAGCAAACAAAAACACAAAAGAAGTTAAACAAAAAGACAATGTAATATCAAACACACTCCTCTCGTTCCTGAAGGTGTCTTCATTTGCTCTCTGCAACAGTACACTACCCTGCCCTTCACCTTTCTGTGACAAATAGGATTAGTTCAGTAGCATATCAGGAAAATGTTAGCATATCACATTTAAAATTTCACACTCAGGGGAAACATCTGTTCTGATGTCATTGGTGTCTAATACATGTCAAAATATATTTCTCCATGGAAGTTTACAATATAACTGCTCACTATCAATTTGACAAACTGCAATATCTCAATTTTATCCACATAAATTTGGTAATTTCTTTATATAATATTTTTCCTTTTACTGAAAAAAAATCGCAATTACTGCAAGACTCTTGTACTTTATCCCTCAAAATTGGAATTTTTCTATCAAAGGAAAATACTGAACCAGAGTGGAGAAAAAAAGTGTATTGATCATATGAAATATATTATTCTCCCACAAAAAAAACACCAACCCCTCCCCCCCCAACCATAAAACTGAAATCAAGAAGTACAAGAAATCACTATGAGTAGTTCTCCCAGTTGAAAACACAAATTTGTTAAAGAAAAACAAAACTTCAAAACATGTAAGTTTTGTTTTCTTCTGAAGTAAATACTACTGCTGATTACAGTATAGGACAAGTATATGTGCATCCGACGAAGTGGGTATCACCCACGAAAGCTCATGCTCCAATATGTCTGTTAGTCTATAGGGTGCCACAGGACTCTTTGCTGCTAGTATAGGACAAGATTTTCATAAATAGGTGCCATATTAAGACACCTAAAATGCATAGCCTGATTTTCAAAATTACTGAACATCTTGCAGCTCCCATTGACTGCGGGATACTCAGCACTTTGGGAAAATGTTATTTTATTACTTTACAGTAGTTGAAAATGAGTCATGGTTAAGAGATTTCCCCAAGGTCATACAAATAATCTGTGGCAAAGACAGAAATAAAATCCAGATCTCCACACTTCCAGCCGTAGATTTTAACCACTACACCATATTTTCATGTACTGCAGTGTCAGGGTACACAGTATGCAAAGGAGCGTCCCTTCGCAGATGCGAAGTACTCTGTATTTTGGATCATTGCAAGGTTAAGCAAAAATTGAAATTGATTGTTGGACAGCCTCTTCTAAATTAGTTAATTAAAATGAAAATATACCTTCATGATTTCTGAGGGCTTTGGATGGGTAAAACAATTATACTGCCACACATTCCTTCATAATTAATATCTTTAGCACTTAAATGTCCCCCTTCTGAGGCACTTGGGATGCTATACAATTTTCAGAACCACAGGTGCACAAGATACTTGCAATTTTCCCTTCTGTTGCAATTCATAGCTGTTACATGGATGATAATCTTGTCGCAAAGAACTAAAACAGTAGGCCGAATTCTGAATCTAATTTAAATCATTGTAAATAAAGAATAACTCATTTGAAGCTGGTGCTACACAGAATAAGATTTATCTGGCATAAGTGCTATAAAAATCAGGCCCATTGTCACTTAAAATTTTGAAGTGAGATCACTGACAATTACATTGCCACAGATAAATAATATTCCATTTTTGCTTCCCACTGTTTGAACAAGGAAAACATTCACTGTTCTTGTAACAGGTCTCAGCAATATAAAGTAAGCTTTTTTCTCCTCAAGCAATGAACAAAACTATCAGTTTTAAAATTACAAAAATAAATTGTTTCCAAATGGATATAAGTCTGCTGAAAACTAAATATTGCCTGCACTTCACAAGTTGATTTGTTTTAATTTTGCAAATGTAGATAACTGCAATAGAAAATTAGACCCTAATCATGGCCAGCTCCAGCTTTTTTGCCGCCCCAAGCGGCGAAGTGTGGGGGGGGAAGAGATAAAGTCGTGATTGGTGGCAGCTCTACCGTGCCATTTCATTCTTCGGCTGCAAGTTGGCGGCAGGTCCTTCGCTCCGAGAAGGACTGAGGACTTCCTTCACTGGTGCCTGGAGCTGGCCCTGGCCCTGGCCCTAATTCTGCAGTCAGTTCTGTGCATTTGTGCACCTTTGCATATCCACAGAACCCCACTGACACCAATGTAATGCTATTCACCACACAACCGTTAGTGAGGTAAGCATTGTTAGTCAAATTTTGGAAATGGGCACAGTGAGGCACTACTAGGTTAAGTGACTTGTCCAAGGTCACAATGCAAATCACTGGCAAAACTAGGAAAAGAACTGAGTCCTGGGTTTTTCCCCATGTGCATGCACTTCCTCCCACACACACACAAACACGCACACACAACCACCTGTGTTCTGTAGCCTTCAGCCAATTTTCTTTTAATAATTAAAATGTTTTTAAAATAGTACGATGTAACAATATAGAGACTTCATAGCACAGAAGTATACTTGTCTGCATTTTTTTTAATTTGGATTTCTACAATAATAAAAAGGGCACTTATCCAGAGCTCTATGAGACCCCCATGCAGTTTAAAAACAAAAATTAAATTAAACAGCAGTCAACAGAACTCAACCCCTTACAAACTATAAAACACAAACCTCACTTCTGTGACACCCCCACAGCAATCTATGCAAATAGATGCAGCCTTTATTATGCCCTGAGAGGTAACAATTTCAAACAAAAAAAGACATGGACCATTGCAACAGGTGCCTAACCCCAACCTAAAGATGCAAGAGATGATAGTCAGTCCATGTCAAAGTCCTTGTTTATAGTTGTCTCACTTCCAGTCCTGTCACATCTCAAACACTAGATCCATAGCACGGCCAGCTACGTGAGTTGAGCCAGTACCGAAGTAGGTCATCATGATGGTGGCCATGAAATGTTAGTCAATTCTAAGCATTCCTCATCCATGTGTCTGTTGAAGCCATTAAGCACTATCAGCCTCAATCTCGGGTTGCCAGGCATACAGTTTTTGACCAGAACACCTGGTCAAAAAGGGACCCTGGCAGTTGCGGTCAGTACAGCTGACCATGCTACTAAAAATCCGGTTCGCAGCAGTGGGACAGGCAGGCTCCGTGCCCAGCTCTGCGTGGCTCCTGAGAAGCAACCAGCATGTCCTTCCAGCTCTTAGGTGGAGGGGCAGCCATGGGGGCTCCGCGTGCTGCTCCTGCCGGCAGACACCATCTGGAGCGCTGGCTCCACAGCTCCCATTGGCCAGGAACTGCACCCCGAACCTCCTCCAGGACCCCAACCCCCTGTCCTAGCCCTGAGACCCCTCCCACATTCTCAACGCTTTGGCCCCAGCCCAGAGCCCCCTCCTGCATCCAAATCCCACATCCCTAGCCCCACCCCCAGACAGAGCCTTCACCCCTTCCCCCAGCTCTGAGCCCCCTCCCACATCCTGAACCCCTCAGTTCTGGCCCCATGTCAGAGCTCACACCCCCAACCCAGAGCCTGTATCCCCTCTACACCCCAACCTCCTGCCCCAGCCCAGAGCCTCCTCCTGTACTCCAAACCCCTCACCAGAGCCCATAACTCCAGCCAGTGCCCTCACACCCTCCCGGACCCCAACCACCCGCCCCAGCCCAGTGAAAATGAGCAAGTCAGCGAGGGTGAGAAAGAGTGAGCGACAGAGGAACAGGAACACAGTGAGTGGGAGCGGGGCCTTGGAAAAAGGATGGGGTGGGGCCTTAGGGAAAGGGCAGGGCAGGGGAGGGGCAAGGTGTTTGGTGTTCTGCAATTAGAAAGTTGGCAACCCTGCCTCTGTCCCTTCAATGACACCATGGTAATAAATGCAATCCGCTCATTGAGGATTTAGAGCAGCAGAGTGATTAGTATGCCAAAATTTCAATCCCATCCTGGAACACACACACACGCGATAAACAGACTGTATCCTATCCAAAATTGGAGTGGGCACCTTCTGCACTTCAGCTGGATGCAAACAGCAGAGTCATAACTGGAAACAGATGCAGCAACAATCAGACCAGCCTATGGAAGGTCTGGTCCCTTGTTCTGAATTACGGTATACTATGTATAGTGGATACTTTATTAGCCAACAATCTTACATTAAACAACATGTCCCTAAGACTAGGTTGTTGGTTAACCAATTCCCTGACTTTATGGGAGCTGGCTGCAGGTGAAATGGGTGGTATTGAGATTAAAAATTTTGATTCTGGCTTCTGCCAATGGCATCCTTCCTTTCCACCTGTCTCCCCTCATCCACTACCACAGGAATAGAAGGACCCTTATACCCACTGCCACCCCAACTCTCTATATCCCCATCATCTGGCAGCTGTAAAACACCTCACATACTATTGCACTAGAGCTTATATGCAACGTTACTATAGCAACTAAATGTTAGTTTGATTTCACTGTCTGAATTTTTTTAATTCAAAATAGAATATTTGGAACTATAAAACACCCTTTATTTGCTTTCATGCATCAAAACATAACTAACAATGTGTTTGTACATGCTTTGCTATTATGTGCTATTTGTGTGTTCTATTTACAATTATTATGCACATCAATATTAATAAAATGATTTTATTAGAATAATGTGTTATCTTGCTCATTTTAACTTATTAATATCACAGAGTGCAAGAAGCAGATGAATATTCACTTTCTTAATGACCACCTTACTCTTCTGTGGGAACACTATGTGTATGGGATAGGAAACTGAGTTAGTTCTCATATATGGAGTTCCCATTACATTATTTCACTAAAGGGGGTTATGTAGTGATAAGGGATCCTGGCAGCTCCAGTCAGCACTGCTGATCAGGCCATTAAAAGTCTGATTGGCCATAGGCCCCGACTCCATGGGTGCTCCGGGGCTGGAGCACCCACAGGGAAAAATTAGTGGGTGCTCTACACCCACTGGCAGCCAAGCTCCTCTCACCCCCGCCCCACCTCCTCCCTCCTCCTCTGCCTACCTTCCAGTGCTTCCCTTCACCAAACAGCTGTTTGGCCGCACTTAGGACTTTCCAGGAGGGAGGGGGGAGCGGGGATGCAGTGCACTCAGGTGAGGAGGTGGGGAAGGGGCAGGGACTTGGGAGATGGGGGTGGGAAGGGGCAGGGACTGGGCCTTTAGGGAAGGGATGGAATGTGGGCAGGGTGAGGGCAGTGCAGGGGTAGGGTTGGGGCAGGGGTGGGGGTGAAGTTGAGCACCAACCAGGAACAGTGGAAGTTGGCGCCTAGGAGGTTGGCAGTGCTGTGGGTCTAAGGCAGGCTAGTCCATACCTGTCCTGGCACCGCGCTGCAACCCAGAAGTGGCCAGCAGGTCTGGCTCCTAAATAGGGGGAGTCACAGGGCTCCACATGCAGCTCCCTCCCCGAGGACTGGCTCCACACTCCCATTGGCCAGGAACCGCAGCCAAAGGGATCGGAAGGACAGTGCCTGCAGGCGAGAGCACCGTGCGGAGCCTCCTGGCTGCCCGCCTAGGAGCTGGACCTGCTGGCCACTTCCAGGGTGCAGAGTGGTGCCAGGACTGGCAGGGAGCCTGCCTTAGGCCTATTGTGCTGCTGACTGGGAGCTATGCAAGGTAAACCCATGCCCCAAGCCCCTGCCCCAGCCTTAAGCCCCCCCCCAAACCCAGAGCCCCCTCCTGTACCCCAAACCCCACATCCCCAGCCCCACCCCAGAGCCTGTACCCCCAGTCCAGAGCCAAGACCCTCTCCCTACCCCAACACCCTGCCTCAACCCATAGCCCCCTCTCACATTCCAAATCCATTGGCCTTACCCCCCAGCCTACAGCCCCTTCCTGCACCTCAAACCCCTCATCCACAGCCCCACCCCACAGCCCACATTTCCAGACAGAGCTCTCACACCCTGCACACTCCAATCCCCTGCCTCAGCCCAGTGAAAGTGAATGAGGATGGGGAAGAGTGAGCCATGAAGGGAGGGGGAAGGTAGTGAACGGGAAGTGGGGGCTCAGGGAAGGGATGGGGCTATGGTGTTCAGTTTTGTACGATTAGGAAGTTGGCAACCCTATACCTCCTTGAACAAATGGCAAAGTATTTGGCATATGGAACCCACAGATCTTCCTAGATCCCTGTGAAATTTGGGGGATCTAACAGAGGCTAGCGCCAAATACACAGAAGTCCTGTACCACTGTACTGAGTCCCAGCCCCTCAAGCTTCTTTAACAGCATGGCCTAATTTCCAAGAGTGGTCACTGCCCTAAGAATGTGTCTCCCCACACCCTGAGGGTTTTAACATTGCAAGATGGAATCCATTTAAGTTAATGCTGACATAGATAGTCAACATAACTTAGACTGGGAATCACTTTGAGTGAGGTTGGAATGGAGACTGCTGCAGAGACTGTCCATATCTTGGCCCAGCTCTAACTCCTTCCAGGCACAGATTCTGAGCTCCTCACTTTGGATGATTATGGGAATCATATCTGCAGCAACAGTGGCAGTTCCCATTCCACTGAATGCAAGCAGAATGGTCAATTTCTCCCAAAAGCTACTATTAGGGCCTATATTATTTTTTACAAATGTTACAAATAAATAGTACTACCGGTAAGTTCTTTCTAGGACTGCACACTGGGGAAGTAGTGAGAGTCTCATTGTTCACTTTGCCACAGTTAATACTGTGACAACTTTTAATGTTATGAACAATGTCTCTCAGGGGCTTGTAACTAGGGTCTAAAAATTGGTGTAATCTTGAGAGCTTTCTTTGGGTTTCTTGCTTTTTAAAACCAATTTAAAGCACACCTAAACATTCACCTTGTTAGACAGAGAGACAGTGGATGAGGTAATATCTTTTATTGGACCAACTTCTGTTGGTGAGAGAGAGAAGCTTTCTAGCCACACAGAGCTCTTCATTTCTTCATGTTGTGAAAAAAGGAAGCAAAACTTAAAAGCAGCATCTACTTTCTGAACAAATTCAAGGAACAAAATATCATCCCTTGAGGTCTTACTATCTATAACCCTCTGAGATCCACCTTCTCTCTCTAATATCCTGAGACTAAGATGGATACAGCTACCCTGCATTCACCTTGTTCTAAAATCATACAGTTAAAAAAAATAGTTTAATGGTTTAGGATTTTTTTTTTACAACTCACATATGATTTGATAAGAACATTGACATCTGAGGAATTGTTTTTATCTAACTAGCTAATAGCTTTTGCTCCTGTAATTTAGGAAAAATATAAATGTGTGTAATATTTAGGTTCCAAATACATATTCCTGCTGTACATATTCTAAACCTTTGTATCTGAAATGGCATATGTATTTCCTATTTAAAGTTCTCATTTAGAATTGCACAGAAGGGAAGTCTGCCCTCCAGATATGGCCTTTTGACAGCAGACAGTCTGCTACATCTTCCCCTCAGGACTGACAGCAGTATTGAAAAGGCAAGCATGACCTAGCAATCTCATGGACCTGAGATGCGCAGAAAATGAGAGTGAAGGCTCCATGAATCTCAGACCCTGTCCTCAGTTGGATCCCACTGCTCCTGACCTGTCCTCCCAATTAATGGCAGCACCTGACCAGTTCCCATATTCACTCTACGATTTGTTAAAGGAGCAGAGTGGAAGTGGCAAATTCTTGTGCTGACAGTAACTTAAAAGGCAAATTGCACTGAAAGCTCTAATGCCCTGACAGGGAAGTTACTGTATTCAGCAACTTTGTGTTCTCCACAAACCTACTCTACTCTAGTTGAATTAGCCACATCCCACCTGGCAGTAATGGAATTGAACTTCTATATGGGAGCTGGATAGATAGGGGCTAGAGGCAGTGGCGCACTGGTGGAGAACACTACCACCTTTTTCCTGCACATATTCTCTAACTTCTTACCTTCCTCTACACAATTAGGTTACAGTTATGACGCCCTGCCCCAGTTTCAAACTGCCTACTGCACCCTAACTCCCTCCCAGACCCCAACCCCATCCCCAGGAGGGAACTCTCTCCCGCACTCAAACTCCCTCCTGAAGCCCACACCCCCATCCCGCACTCCAACCCCTCATCCCATCCCTGACCCCCCTCCACACTTGGAACCCCTCAGTACCAGCCTGGAGCCCCCTCCTACACCCCAAACCCTCAGCCCTGGTTCAGGATTGGTTTCCATCTACCTGCTCTGGACCAAACAGCTTTGCAAGAGCAGGCTTAGAGAGACAGGGCATATGTGGTGCTGCATCTTCTGGGAGAAGCCCAAAGGCACCCCAAACCTGGGCTGGGAACTGATCTAGGGAGCAGGCTGAGGCACAGCCACAACCAGGTTGGGAGAGTGGCCCAGATCCAGCAAGGGAACCTTGACCACCATAGTAACTATAGAGACAGATACCAGATAATATAGCAGAGACCTTGGTTCATGCAAGATTTTAAATTTTCTTATTTTGCCATGTTTGTAATTATTTTTATGAAAAAGGAAGTAGAATGGAATTCTAAAGGAAAGGCTGATGTCCTTGCCTTAATTTATATCATGAAGCTTGATCAGCTTTAAGTTTAAAAACTCAGGGGTAGGATGGGGAAACAAATGCAATGCCTTGTTTAAATCATACAGTTTACCATTATTTATATAATTTGACATCTAGTTAGAAAGTGAAGCACATTGATAAATCTAACACATACTCTAGTAGTATACATAGACCCTATACTTCATTGCCAGAATATTAACATAGATTAAGTTCCATAAAATGTTTTCTATTTGCATATTACCTTCCCTTCATTGACTGAGATTAAACCCAATACTGAAAACCAAAGACATTCAATACTCCTTTAAGCACTCATCCTGCAGCCGTTACATGCACACAGAGCCAGCCTTTCAGGCCTATGGCTGCAGGTCATAACTGCTTTTGGGCCTAAATGGCAATGCTAATTTTCTCAACAAAAATAAAAAAGTCAGTTTCTAGCCCCTTCCCATACAAGGACTGCCCTGAAAAAGTAAAATGACTGAAAGAGCTGAAAATTTGTCAGTGCAACTTTTCCTAAGGTTTGCAAGTTATTCATGGAATTCACTGGCAGGTGTTTGGGGCCTGCAAAAACTCGCATCCACAGATCACTCAATTCTGAGAGGACATTGGAACAATTCTTAGATGTAAGAGGCTGCTACAGCAAGCTCTGTCACAGCAAGATTTGACATCTGAGCAGGTTCTTCTGTTTAGCTCCCAATATTGCCTGTGGTGAAAAGTCAGGAGAGCTCAGCAACCCAAGAGATGGCCTTGTGCAGTGGACCAACCATACAACTCTGAGACAAAAATACTACTGCATTCACCATACAACTCTGAGACAAAAATACTACTGCATTCTAATCCTAGTTCTGACATCACCTGCCTCTGTGACCGCAATCAAGTCACTTACATGTTCTGCCTTAAGGTCTGATGATCCTTGAACAAAGGGACGTAAAATCCGTCCTAATGGAATGGTTGAGGATTCCCCTGGTGTGGGGGATCCTTAGAGAGCATAAAGCAAGAGTATTTTATCTGGGGCAAATTTTGTTGGAGCAGCCAAGACATTTGGAAAACTTGCTATTTTAAAAATATTGCAATAGCTAGGTTTTTATGGAGAATTCCCTGTGACAGACGCTTGCATAGGATTCTGAGTGAAGGTTTTAAGTCCAGCAAGAATGCTTGCTTGCTGTTCATGAAAATAATTACTCAAGTAGTGTGTGCTATACAGTATGTGAATTAACTCACTCAAGGTCAACTCATAAAACAGTTTTTATTCTCATGACATTTTTGTAGGAATTACATTTCTTTGATAGCCAAGACCTTTTGATTCCAGAGAATTCTAGTATTATCTAGTATTATATCATATTTCCCAAGATACACTAAGTGCACATTTCATTAATATTTTCATTCTAGACACAAGATTGGGTCATCTCCCTGCTAGGTTAAGTCATAAACATTAGGGATGAAATCTGGACTTCCCTGAAGTCAGTGGGAATGTTGCTATTGATTTAAAGGGGGCCAGGCTTTCACTCTAGGAATTTAAATGTAAACCCTACTGTACCTAACTGAATAATTTGATTCTTGGAACCAGAATTTGTATAAGCCCCAGAGCTAGACTTATAGGGATAGAACTCTCTGTTTCCCCCTGTAACCTAGCCCTGGTTGCCACCATCAACATCTATCTGAGGGACTACATGTATAAATGTCATTGACTTCACTGGGTAAGTTCAGCTGAGTTATTCAGATCTTTACTGTCATAACTGAGATAAGATTTAGGTCTCAATATCTGTAATGCTATTTGTATCATAAGATTGTATGACTGTCACTCTGTGTGTCAACTCTGAAGCCTAGAATGTCTATTGAGTCAGAGTGAAGCTGCAAGCATGGTTTAGAGCTCTTTTTGTTCAAAATATCACTGAGTTCAGTCATCACTGGGCTCTGCGGTCTGTTACTGTCCAGTTTTTAAGTTCTCAACCCTTTGGGCTTCACACATTACATTCGTGCAGTGTACAGCTTCAGTAAGTATGCATCTATCATGCTGAGTCCTAGACTATTGTGACATCAAAGGTAACTCAATCAACTATCACCCTTACTCTACAACTAATTTTGCAGGCAACAATTGCATTGGTTGTATGAAGGAGACTGCACAGATGGGGGATTACTTGGCCCAGTTGCCACACCTGTGCAATAGCATGGGATTTCAGCTTCTGGATAATAATAACAGCAGTAAGTTTCCTGATCTCAACTCACAAAACTGGCTAGGTGTTGCCACTCTGTAAAACGCAAACTGGAATGAATGTTGTAGTTTCTTATTCCTAGCAGTTAATATTTTGTACACTACTATTAAAGAACCCAAAATATTTATGAGCAGTTAGGTGAAGATAAAATTATGACTCTTTGAAATAATGTTCATAAAATGTAAGTTAAAAAGTTAACACAATCATTATACTTTATACCAACACAGAAAATGTATGAAGTTAAGTGATATAAATATTAGCTTGATTCTTCTCTTACACTAGTTTTATATTTGTGTATTATATTGGTTTCTGTGGAGTGCCTTCTATTTACACCAATGTATGTGAGAGGATTATTAGGCCCTCTTTCTACCAAAGAAAAAACATCTGCCAGTTTTGGTGGGGATATCAAAAACAATCTGTGGGGAAAAAAATGGTAATTTTTTATGCTGGACAATATTTAGCACAGGGTTTCTCAAACACCCAAAATCCCACCCAGAGCCCACACCCCATACTCTCTCCCACACCCCAACCCCCTGCCCCAGCCCTGAGCCCCCTCCCACACTCCGAGCCCCTTGGCCCCAGTCCAGAGCCCACACCCCCAGCTGGAGCCCTCACCCCTCTGTACCTCAACCCCCTACCCCAGCCCAGATCCCCCTCCTGCACCCCAAACCCCTCATCCCGAGCCCCAGCCCTGAGCCCATACCCACAACTGAAGCCCTCACCCCTCTGTACCTCAGCCCCTTGCCGCAGCCCAGATCCCCCTTCCGCATCCCAAACCCCTCATCCCCAGCCCCAGCCCTGAGCCCACACCCCCATCTGGAGCCCTCAACCCCCCACACCCCAACCTCTGGCCCCAGCCCGGAGCCCCCTCCCACACTCCAAAACCAGCCCAGTGAAAATGAGCGAGTCAGCAACGGTGGGGGGGCAGTGAGTGGGGGCAGGGCCTTTGAGAAGGGGCTGGGCAGGGATGGAGCCTCAGGAAAGGGAAGTCGCAGGGGTGTTCAGTTTTCCGCAATCAGAAAGTTGGCAACCGTAAGCACTACTGAGACTCCCAGTCCAGTTTTGCTATTCTGATTTTTCATCTGCTTTTTACAGCAGCATATTCAAACCATTTTAGTCTGTAATGGGGAAGAAATGTTATTTTGTAACATTAGATAAATAGAGCCATTTTTGCATGTGCCTAACAAACAGACAAATTGACTTCCTGATACACAGGTCAGATAAGCATTTCTGCTACAGGAACATAAAATTTGTGTGTATGTCTTCTCTGAAGCACAATCCATACTAACCACTAACCTTCACCTCCTCGCCACTCAGCTATGTAGATTCACATATTTAACAAACAGGGGTCATATTGTTCCCTTTCTTTCATCTACACAACCACACTGATATCACTTAGCTTTCACAAGTGTAACTGAAGGAAGTATTTGGTCCTAAATGTTTTATTGTTTCAGCTAACATCCTTAAAAATGTAGCCTTTTGACAGGTTTGTGATTTCATCCAATCATTTGACCAAGAAAATCTTATGTGACAACACAACACAGATACTTGAAAGAGTTAACTGAAAGATTCAACAGGCACAGTTGTCCCTGTCAAAAATGAGTAGCATATTCAAATGAATTTATAAACTGTAATGTTCTTCTCCATGTTACCCTTACTGCAATTTGTCTTTAAACATATTTCAAAATAAAAAAACAAAGCAAAAAAACCCCACCATGTGAAACTGAAAACCACTTGGGAACAGCTATAGATCACATGATTCAATCAAGTATATTAAATAAGATAAAATACAATGGAATAAACAATGATCCATATTAAATATTGAAATAGTAAAAAAAAAATTAAGTATTACCTTTTTCACTAACACTTTCACTTTCAATCTCTACATCATCACAGCTCGTATATTCTGGAGTAGAAGCCAATTCTTCTTCTGAGCTGCTCAATGAAACCTGACGCATTTTACCTCCCTTTTTTGTTTTGTGTGGCTTTGGTGGTGGAGGTCTGACTGATTCAGACTGATCTGAGCTGAGTGAATCATTCCTTAACATGGTTTCCATTTTTTCACGTTTTGTTTTCCGTACAGCAGAACTGGGATCCAAATGGTGCTGTTTCCTTAATGAATCAGTGCGCCTCATGTCTGGCCTATCGAGAGGAATTGGACTCCTCCTAGATGTTGGAGGGCTATGATTCGTTGTCCTCTGACGGTTGGGACTTGGTCCCTGAGCCTCTCGAGTTCTTTCCACAGAATATGAACGTTGGTTTTCCATGGCAGCTCTGCGCTCAGATATAGATCTTTGCCTTGACGGTCGTTCCATCCTCAGCATAGATATCCGGGACTCCTCCAGTTCAGTGTTAGCCAACGAGACATCACTGTGTCTTCGTTCATGGCGTGCTCGGGATACTTCAGCATGGATACGCATTTGTTCCTCATATGGTTGTGGTTTGACAGGATAACGAGCCAAATTAGGATCACTTCTGTATCGTGCCTGGTACTCCTCTTCTCGCCTCTGCCTCTCATATTCCTCTCTGTTCTGCACCTGATCTTCCTCTACAGAATACTCTTTGGAACGTCTGTGACTTCTTCTGTTAGAATCTCTGTAGTCACCAAGTTCAGGTTCTTCATAGAGCTGAGACCCACGCTGTGATCGCCTATCTATATAATCTGATGGTGACCTTGGCATTGCACTGTCTGATGTAGCATACTGTGAATATTCGTCTCTCTCGTCCCTTTGGTCATATCTTCTATTCTGATCTCTCGATACTGATGGGCTTCTTTTCCTAAGTAAACAAAGACAAACGACAGGTAAGAAAATTCTGTTGATACTTCCAATATCATAAATATATCTGTTACTTTAAATGGATTTAGAAGGTACTGTAGTCAGCAGATTCAAACACAATCATTCCACTGATTTCTTTTCTGATTGCAAGTATGCTTGTACCTCTTTTATTTACTTTTATTTTTTGAAGAAACTTAATGAGAGTATGCCATGTTGTGTATTTATTGAAGGTTCATAATTCACTGAAGCCAAAAATGTTACAAAGAAAAATGTTAATGTCGTAATAATTAAACATTTTAAAAATAGAATGTAAGTACTTACATCACTTCTATAGCATAACCATCTTACAAACTTCTATATTTCCTGGTGTAAATTTCAAGCCAATGAGATTTCACACCTGCCTCAGTAATTTGTTCTAGTGTTCAACTACTCTTACAGTTAGGATTTCTTCTAATAGTTAACCTAAATCTCCCTTTCTGAAATTTAAGCTCATTACTTCTTGTTCTGTCCTCAGGGGTAAAGAAGAACAATTTATCACCCTCCTCTGTATAGCAACCTTTTATGTACCTGAAGACTGTTTTGTCCCCACTCAGTCTTCTCTTCTCCAGTCTAAAGAAATTCATTTTTTCCCAATCTTTCCTTGTAGACCATGTTTTCTAGACCTTTAATCATTTTTGTTGCTCTCTTCTGGAGTTTCTCCAATTTATCCACAACTTTACTGAAGAGTGGTGCCCATAACTGGACATAATACTCCAACTGAGGCCTTATAAGTGCTGAGTTGCATGGAAGAATTACTTCTTGTGTCTTACTTATGCTACTCCTGCTAATACATCCCAGAATTATGTTTGCTTTTTTTGCAACAGTATTATGTTGTTGACCCATACTTAGTTTGTGATCCACTCTAATCCCCACATCCTTTTCTGCAATAGTCCTTCCTACATGATCATTTCCTGTTTCATATTTGTACAATTATTCCTTTCCTACTACAGTATTTTTTATTTTTCCTTAGTGAACTTCATCCTATTTATTTCAGACCATTTCTCCAGTATGTCAGGATAATTTTGAATTTTAATCCTGTCTTTCAAAGTGCTTGCAATCCCTCCTAGCTTGATATTGTCTGAAAACTTTACAAGTATACTCTCTAGGCCATTATCCAAATCATTTATGAAAATATTGAATAGAATCAGACCCAGAACTGATCCCTAAAGGACCCAGTTATGCCCTTCCAGCTTGATTGTGATCAATTGATAACTACTCTCTGAGTGTGGTTTTCCAGCCGGTTGTGCACCCACTTTATAGTAGGTTCATCTAGGCTATATTTATCTAGTTTATGAGAAGGTTGTGAGAGGTAGTATCAAAAGCCTTACTAAAGTCAAGATATACCATATCTATCAATTCTCCGCTATCCACAAGGCTTGTTACCCTGTCAAAGAAGGATATTAGGTTGGCTTGACATGATTTGTTCTTGACAAATCCATGTTGACTCTTATTTATTACCTTATTTTCTTCTAGGTGCTTACAAATTGATTGTTTGCATATTCACTCCATTATCTTTCTGGGTGCCAAAGTCAAGCTGACTGGTCCATAATTCCCTGGGTTGTCCTAATTCTCCCTTTTAAAGATAGGTACTATATTTGCCCTTTTCCAGTCCCTACTTATGTCTCCCGTCCTCCATAAGTTCTCAAAGATAACTGCTAATGCTTAGGGATCTCATCAGCAAGTTCTTTAAGTATTCTGGGATGTATTTCATCAAGCCCTGCCAACTTGAAGACATTTAACTTGTCCTAGAAATTCTTAACTTGTTCCTTCCCTATTTTAGCTTCAGATCCTACCCCATTTACACTGATGTTCTCTATGTTAGTCATCCGATCAATGCTAATTTTTTAGGTGAAAATGAAACAAAAAAAGGCATTTAAAACTTTGGTCATCACTGTGTTTTCTGTTACTGTCTTTCCGTCTTCATTTAGTAATGGGCCTACCCTGTCCCTGGTCTTCCTCTTGCTTCCCATGTATTCATAAAATGCTTTTTATGTCCCTAACTAGTTTAATCTCATTTTGTGCTTTGGCCTTTTAAATTTTATCCTGACGTGCACGGTGTTATTTTTTTATATTCATCCTTTCTAATTTGAACTAGTTTACATTTCTTGTATGATTCTTTTCTGAGTTTCAGGTCATTGAGGATCTCTGGGTTAAGCCAGGGCAGCCTCTTACTATACTTCCTATCTTTCCTATTCATAGGCATAGTTTGCTCTTGTGCCCTTAAAAATGTTGCTCTAAAAAAATTATCAATTCTCCTGAACTCTTTTTTTCCCTTGGACTTGCTTCCCAGGGGATCTTTCCTACCAACTCTTTGAATTTGCTAAAGCCTGCATTCTTGAAGTCCATTGTCTTTATTTTGCTGTTTTCCCTCCTACCATTCATAATCTTTGACCCCTTCTTGGTCTCACAGTGAACCCACACAGGTGCCTAGCCCTGTGACTTCACCTCTCTCAGGGTGGAATCACACCTTATCTCTCTAATATCCTGGGACCAATATGGCTACACCACCACCTTATATATCTGTTGTTATTTTTAGATTACAAGCTAATTCCCACTGATCATTATCAGCTTCCATCTAATCCATTCTTCGCTGTTAACTACTTTTAAGGTGTCTTATAAAAATCCTTCATTTTGCTCCCCCACAAGATGCATTAATCATTACTGCTGTGCTTACAGAAGTACACTGGCACATTGAAAGCTAATATGGCCTTGAGAATGTGTCAATAATTCTGATGTGCAACATCCAACTATCAGGTCAAAAAGGCAATCTTTGTGGTAATTTTTCTGAAAATTAACACATGTTTTGAAAAGGTCACCATCTGATTGTAAAGTGAGCACAGGGAGCTTGATTTCTGCTCCTTTTAATTAATAAAAATAAACAAACATATATATAGTATTTTTCAACTTCCAAGTACTTCACAAATATTATATTTAAACATGTATGTGAGGCACATCACATAAATATTATCCCAATTTTCCAGATGTGAAAGCTGAAACAGATTAAAGATGAACTGTAAAGAAAAAAATCCTAACAACCTTCACATATGTTTGCTATTAATTCACACTAACATGTTTTTAAAGCTTTCCCTTTTTTTCTGCCAGATCTAAGACATTTAACTGTGCGTCTCATCCTTACCTTCATATCGGGGGAAAACTTGTTTACAGTAATGTAGTGACATCACTAGTACCATAGAAATTCAAAAAGCTCAGCTGTAATCTGACCTCCATCTGCTCAAACAGTCAATTTACTTGATTCCCTTCCCCACACCATACTGGAAAAGTTAGAAGATAAGTACTTAACGCAAAGTATAGAAAGAATAATTTTCCCCACCCCACCCCACTCCCGCCTTCTCTGATGGCAATTATTTCAGTGGATGGAGCCTAAGCCTGATGAGACTCTCATTCATGTGGAAAATCCACGTTTGTATTTTGTTTTTAAATCAGTTCAAGAGTTTTGTGAAGAAACAAAATAGGCTAAGTTTCCATTAAATTTAAAAAAGTGACTACACTCAAAAATCCCTTGCAATTCACCAATACTGCAGTATAAAGGACATCGATATCACATTCAGAAATTGTGCTCAGCACTTTCTGGCTCCCAGTTGTGTGTTCAGACCATCATACAGCTCAATTCATTGGTTATCATCTTATTTTGTATTACATACACTACAGGAAGTGTTGAAAAAATTATGCTTGTAACCCATGTAAAAATAACAGTTGGGCACTACATTTATCTACACAGGCTTACAGTTTTCACACAGGTGAGATGTTATTGCATAGCTAAACATAAAAAGAAATACTTGGTTTAGCCTGGACCATAGTCATCTATTCACAAATACAATAATTAATTGCCTAGTTGCATAGTCTAGTTATGATTTACCAAAAAGTTTGCTCTTCATTTCCTACAAACCAAATTACTGAGAAACAAATATAATTTTAATAATCAATGTAAAAATGTTTGCATCATACATAATGTAACAGAATTAGAAAGATGATGGATTTACCTTGTTAGGGGTTTTGTGTGTATATTTATTGTTGTGAAAAAGATTCTTTTTTCTAGATTTTCAAAGATATAAATATTTCAGTGTTATAGATCTGACAAATTATGCTTAGTATCTATAAAGAATTAAAAGGAATTTCTTGGGAAAGATTATTTCTGTTCCCAGCATTAGAAAAACTAGGTTTCCTTTTAATCACAGGTGCCATTGTTTTGGTAAAGAGAAAAAGCCATTTCAACACTGTATAAATGAGCATGCAACCAGGGGAGAACATTTATAATAATGAGCACTGATGAATATGCAATATGTACAAAACAAATTTACTTACGTTTTCAAAATATATCTTCCATACACAAATGAGTTACTTTGAAGTAATATGAAAACTGTACCTGCTCAATATGCTTTTATCATTAGCATTGTGAACCTCAAGAGATCAAAAATTAAGTAAGCACCTCAAAAACTGTAAGATTTTTTTTAAATTGTGGTTTTAGTTGGTCTTTTTTACTTTTTAACTCCCCTCTATTCCTCTATCAACATGGGTGATAATTTCAGTTTGAAAAGTCAGCCTTTAATGCACACAAAAATGTACACCTCTCCTTGGCTGCCCAGATGGCGACATCATTTATCTTATCCTCATCCCTAAGATAGGAAATGGATGACAGTTTCCCTATTACCATTTTAACTCAGCAGCAATCTTCTCTGCTTCCTACTGTCCAAAGACTTCTCTAGCTGGGATCAAGGAATACCACTTCTCTGGTCACCCCTTCTCATGCCTTCTACTGCCTTTCTGTGTTATAAGGCCAT
This sequence comes from Chelonoidis abingdonii, assembly GCF_003597395.2. NCBI lineage: Eukaryota > Metazoa > Chordata > Testudines > Testudinidae > Chelonoidis > Chelonoidis abingdonii. The sequence goes on along the minus strand of NC_133770.1, from coordinate 265,862,556 downwards.
ACATGAAGGCAGGGCTCAGTGGCAGAGCAGGTCTGTGTCCTTAGTCACGAGGCTCATACAGATTTCTGGCATTGTGCACAGCCCTGGAAACTGTGGTATTGCAAAAGTTTCTCCTTCAGGCAATAAACTCCCATGACTCACAATCAGTTTGTGAGAACTGGCAACACTGCCTTCCGCTGGCTGCTCAGAGGGATTCTCCTTGCCCACCACTACCATCAGGCTGAGGGAACTGCCATTCTGTGCCCTCCGTCTCCCACCCCCATCATTGCACCCTCTCAGCTTCCCTCCTGCCCCCACATTCCTCTGCACCCCATTCTCCTGCAACCCCTAAATCTTCCTCTTGCTCCCCCCAGTGCCCTGCTCCTCCTCAAAATCCTCATCTGCCTTTCACAATGTCCTACTACCTGCTGCTCCCCACTAGGGTTGCCAATTTTGGTTGGATGTATTCCTGGAAGTTTAAAGATTATGACATGTGATGAAAGATTAATCTTTAATTCCTGGAGATTCCAGGACAATCCTGAAGAGTTGGCAATCCTAACACAGTCCCTGTGTCCTGTTCAGTCTCTCGAACCATAGAATGGCACCATTTTGCTTATGGGCATGCTTCAGTCTCACTGAAAACAGGAGGCGGCAGCCAACTTTATTAAGGACAGCCTCACTTCCACATTCAGTTACAGTAAAACCTGCCTTAGTAACAACCTCTGAAAAGAAACTACCTGTCCCAAATGACTACTTAAAAAGGCCATAGAACTTTTCCCCCTAATTTAACTGTGAAGAAATTGTGAAGAGCAACCACCTATCATTTATGACCAGAGACCACATTTTCTTACTCTCTTCAGAGCTGGGCAGAGCCAGCAGCTGCCGCTCTCCAGCCACCCAGCTCTGAAGGCAGCTCCACCAGCAGCAGCAGCATGGAAGTAAGGGTGACAATACTATACCTTTTAAGAGAGACATCCTCTTACCAGTGACTGCTTCTGCTAACTCCCATGAGTGATCACTCTTGGCAGGTTTTATTGTAGGGTGTAGGGAAATGGTGGCCATCTTGCAGGCTTCAGCGCCATGGACATCATAGGAGATGGTGGCCATGAATAGGGGAAAAAAATTTCACTAGAATCGTGACAAAAATCACAAAAGTTGGCACTATTGTAATCCTCAGAGTGACAAACTAGACACTTTAGAAGCAATGCATGCATCTAGTTCCCTCCAGTTTCCCCTGGAAATCTACAAGGAAAGCTGTACAAGATACAGGGTATTATGCAACTACTTGTAAGAGACTACCCCAGAACATCTCCAAATATATGGAGCAAATTTTGCTCCTCCTTTATGAGATGATCACTTTTACTTGGTTACCAATATTTTGGTTCCTTTGAGAGATTGCTTAAGAATGGTTCCAATGCATATAGGTTTTAAGGAACACATTTTAAAGGTATCTAGGTGCTTAAAGATAAAGACAGGCACCTGGTGGGATTTTCAGAAATGCGTAGGTTCCAACCTCCAGTAAGTTGTAAAGAAGTAGTTGAGAAACCATCCTTTAGAGATGTGCAAAAAAAAAAGTGCCTGGACTTGAGCTGGAGAGATTCAGGACCTTGCATGTTTGGATCCTGAAAGGATGCATACGACATTTGGGCCCAAGTGCCGAAGTGCTAATCAGTGGCACTTGCACGTGTATGCGCAGTACATCCGTATCAGGAAAGAGAAGCAGGGTAGGCCATCCTACTGCCCACTCATGTTTAGCCCTGCTGGCCCTCTGTCAACATGGGGGTGGCAGGGTTAAAACTGAGTGAGTGGTATTGCAACATGGTACACATGGGGTTGCAGCACTGCTCAGATTTGGCTTTGCATCATGTCAGAGTGGCTGCGGGGCCAAACCTGAGCAGTGCTGCAATCCCGGTGAACCAGGTTGTAATGCCACTACGTTTTGGCCCCACACTGCCCCCCCACATCTTGATGGAGAGCTAGTGAGGCCTAACTTGAGTGGTCAGTGGATTAACTCTAGGACAGCTCTTGCACCAGGGCTACCCCAAGGGCACTTGGCCAGACTCGCCCCACTTCCAGCAGCCTGTGTCACCTATCACAGATGAGGAGGGTGAGCTAGAAGGCAAGGGCTGAGCATTGCATGGACTTGGCAAGTGAGGCACTGGGGCCACTGGCTGCAGCAGGACTGACTCCACAGAAATTAATGGTCTCTTCTTGTGTTTCCCCTGATTTTAATTATCCTCCTATGTAGGGTATGGAATCCTCAAGTGCAAATGAGAGTAGAAGCTGAATGCTCAAAACACTACAGATTTTGGACCTAAAGAGAGAGAATCCTGCAGAGTGCAGGAGATCAGGCTGAAATATCCAGGGGCTTTTCTGTGCTTCTACAATAAGATTCTTTTATCAAAATATTTCCTTGTATTTTCTTTTCCATAGTAATGAATCCAGCCAAATTTTAGTTGTTTTGTAAGTGTTACAAATTCTGTATCTGCATTAATTTCAGTCATTTTCTCATTCTTTGTACATGTTCCTGACGCAGTATTGCTGAATCATATTCTACATAAGCAACCATTTGCAAACATTTCAAAAACAGATATTGCTCCAGCTTATTGAGAATATTAACCTCTTCCTGTAAAAATGATTTAAACTACCAGTACTTTCACTTTCACCCCAGACCTCCCTTTTTCCAATTCTTACATACTGTACAGTGCTATATTGCATGGAATCTTTCCTATATCTGTGTTTTTTATTTGGTTTCTCATTCCACTGGGAAATGGGACACATACAGCTGACCCTGTGTTTTTTGTGCTGAGTCAATTCAGCAGCCTACAGTGATACACAACAAATATATTCATTTTACAGGCTACTTTAACTAATAGTCCTTTGAATAGACAGTGCTGCAGTTGGTCCAGCATTGAATTGTGTAAGCAAATCACTAAATAAAATTTATCTGAAATATCACTTAATTTCTCAATCCTTACAAATCACATTTTATAACAATACCTTGCACCAATGTAATGCTTTCTATCTAAGAATTTTGAGGCAATACTGAGTTAAGTCTGCAATGAAGGTTATAAAATTTACTGAAGCATGAAAAAAATCACACTGCAGTTGCTGATCTGTGTTAGCTTTAACTGGAATAGAGAAAAACACTCACTATGGGCTCAATCTGGTATCAACAGAGTGAAGGGACATTTGTGGTAACAAAATCATTAACATAATGACATTTATCACCGATAACCTCATTTTGAACAGAATGCAATTGCAGAGATATACAAAACAACCTGGACTTTCATTGTGAAATAATATACACCTTATAAAAAAATGCAGCATCCAATACATGTTTATTCCACAATACCACTGATTCTAGGATAATTTAACTTGTGTAGGAAACTGGCTAAACTGAGAAAGAGAAGCTTTGTGCAACCAAAATAATAAAATATTCTGCCATTTTAAGTTAAAGAACCAAAATGACTTTAGACACTCCTTTGTTTGTCTGCAAGCTTCTAATCTATGATTCCTTTGTTTAAAAACCACAATTTTCAAGTACAAAAATAATATTTTTCTTTATTTCATCAAGAGCATTGCATGTGGGAAAATGATACTGATAATGAAAGCTGTAATCATTTTATTATGACTGATATTTACAACAAATATTATTAATGTTTAACTATTTAACTTAGAGAAATATAAACAGAATTAGCCTCAACAAATGAGCAGAATTACTTTTATAGTTATGAAACATGAAGTTTATAAAATGTCCTGTTTGAAGATCATGTAATAATTTTGACCTGTAGCCCCAAAGTATATACTTGGTTTTATTTGAAAGTTCACTAATTTACCATGATTTAGAAAGAAACTGGAAACAATACACACATACACACACATTTGTGAATTCACTGTAGCAAATAACTATGAACATAATAACAGACAAATTAATAGTTTAGATACTTCGATCTCATAGTCTTTTTAGTCAGCTTCACAGATGAACAGCTACCCCTCATAAGACAGGTAAAATATTCCAGAACTTTTCTTTGGTTTCTAGTTATTTGTGAAAATTTTCAAAGTTACTGATTTCTATGTTTTATAGCTCTATGAACTGTAGTTGACCTGCTTTTTCCAGAAAACAATTTATTTAACATTGAATATAATACTAAAATGCTAAATTCCTTTACTAAATTAACTAGTCACAATGCACATTGAAATTATTAGGTTCAATCCTGCTCCGATTGCAATCAGTGGGAGAAGAATGAGGCCTTCTACCAATTAAAATACACTACTAAAATAAAAGACGAGCTAAATAGTAATTGAGTGCTCAATGTAAAGGACATCACATGAATAAAAAGGAAGGATGTCCACAAACTATGTACTGAATTATTAAGAAATGGCAATTGAGATACAGAAAAACACTAATATTAATAGTAGAATTCCAAAAGTTTGCATAAACTGAAATTAAAACAAATAAAAGGAAATTCTATAAGCTGCGGATAATGTCATTCAAGTTAAAATACTGAATTAAAAAATCAGCAAGGGTATGAGACCTTGCTAAAGACACACGGCTATACTCCTGTGCCTAATGCTCAGTACATTATCTTCCAATCCCTGAAATAAATCTTTTGTTTAAAATAAGAAATATTTTCCTAATTTCCCCCAAAAGGACAACAAATACTGAGCATAATACATTGTTTTCACAAAGCATATTCAGCACCTTTCTTCCTGGCATTACCTTCTGATCAGCCACTGCACATCTGGGAAGTAGGAAGCATCATGATCATGAGAATACATCAGTTTCTGTGCTGACTAGCACTTTCATTTAATCCTTCTAGCTTCAGTGTAATCATATGAACAGTCTCTTAATTAGTAGATACAACTTGCTGGATATTTCTTTACAATCCTTTTCCCTCCAAAATACAATTACAAGACATAAGGCATCTAGAAAAAGGTAGAGTGTATAAAACAAAACTAATACTAATAATTCAAGAGAGTTGACCCAGTGGGGAAGCTGTTGAGAGTATGAGAGGAGGGCTATAGTCTAATACTGTTATCATGTGCTGTATATAGCTGGAGGTCAAGTAAGAATTTACCCTATAAGGAGGATTATGGTACTTAGCTGATTAGTGCCTTGCTACAGTAGTACTGCCTGCAAAATGTACACTCCAGGTGGAGGCATTTTTTAAAAACTATTCTTACAACTGCCTAATTCTAGTATTTGTATTTAATGGTACATCTGTTCAACCTCTCTTATTGTGTTATGATATTTCTCAGATAATAAATAGATAATATTTATTATTTTAAAATATTTGTAGGACAAATTTTGAAATACTTTTTGAAAACTTAGGTTAAAACCAGCTACAGGATCTACTTTAGTTTCATGTGCTGAACGTATTATACAACTGAAAATACTCACTTTACATTACTTTTTGCTATATTCACCCATTTGAAAAATGTATGTTAGTATTTCTTTCTAGCAACTGGCAGGCATCAGAACATACCTTCAAAAGCAGATGAGAATGTGACAAGAATATAAAGCAAACACATGGCTACCCTCGTTTGTATTAAAATAAAGAGTTCTGCAGTACTTTCTGAACAAGTACTCTGACCCATACCAATTTCTTCTTATTATTTCATAATTAAGGCTCCCTCTGTCTACTAAACACAGACTCAATCTTTAATAGAATTTGTGGATTGAAAGCACCACCTCGCAGTTTAAACGTGATTTAGAAAATATACTAGCCATGACAATGTGATATCTCATGGGAAAACTCAGATTCAGAAACAACTTAGACTCTCCCCACCTTGGATGAGAGAGTGGTGAGGACAAGGAGCATGAAGAGATGACATTCTCATGGCTCAGTTTGGTTCTCAGATATAATGGGAAATATATCATCATATATATTGCAGCTAATTTTCAACCCGAAAGGTAAAAAGTGTTTAGTTAGCTTACTACCAGAACCATTTAGCATGTAGATTTTTCTCAACATTTTGAAGCATTTTAATTTTGGTGAAGAGGGCAACTGTCCCTCTAAAGCAGTGTTTCCCAAACTTGGGATGCCGCTTGTGTAGGGAAAGCCCCTGGCGGGCTGGGCTGGTTTGTTTACCTGCCCTGTCCACAAGTCTGGCCGATCACGGCTCCCACTGGGCGCGGTTCACTGCTCCAGGCCAATAGGAGCTGCTGGAAGCGGCGGTCTGTATGTCCCTCGGCCTATGCCACTTCCAGCAGCTCCCATTGGCCCGGAGCAGTGAACCGCGGCCATTGGGAGCCGTGATCGGCCAAACTTGTGGACAGAGCAGGTAAACAAACCAGCCCAGCCCACCAGGGGCTTTCCCTACATAAGCGGCACCCCAAGTTTGGGAAACGCTGCTCTAAATAAATAATCCATTGTTGCAAGAAAGTTTTCACAGTTAAAAAACTGACAAGCCAAAACAAAAATGTAAAGAACTACTTCCACAATCGTAAATCAAATGATGTCTAATAAGCTAAGATACCTCTTATTAGGATATGATTCTCCTCTCAGTTGAACCATAGTCAACTTTGCTTCACAGTACTCTAAACCCAGACTTTTCACAAGATAAGACACATAACCAAAAGGTGCAGCTACATATGACAGTATGATGTGAACACAACTAAGAAAAGTTGAAGTGGGTTTGTGTTTATAATAGGAACAGTTAAGAATGAAAGAATGAGTAATGCCACAAGTACACTATTCAGAGCATAAAGGGAGCTGAATTATTGCATGTATAAAACCATGAGCGAAGGAGAATGTGTAATCTGATGTTTTGGTGGGGGGGGGGGTTCAACATTCCTCAACCCAGCCTAAACTAAACAGGATTGACCTGGATCTTATAGAGTAGGAGTACAGAATACACATTTTGTAAACTTGTTTGTACATATGAGTAATTATAAATAGCATGCACAATACATAAAAATTAATTCCATCTTCACAACCCTGTCACAAACATATATTATCTGACAGACTGGATTTTTCACAATCAACCAAAGTCAGGATATGCAGGATGAGCTTGTGGCTAAATCCCAAGAATGGGTATTAGAATATCTGGGATCTATTCTTTGTTCTCAGTCATTTCTTCTATGAACTAAGGCAAAATACTGAAAGCCCTCTGTGTCTCAATTTATCCATCTGTAAAGTAGAGCTCATGCTTGATCTACCTTGCTCAGAGCTGTTCTTAGGCGCAATTTATTAATATTTGTAAGGGCTTTCAGAGTCTTGGATGAAAGGCATTATGGAAATAAAAAGTAGTTTTTATTATTATAATTTGTTATGGTGCAAGATTTACATCTGCTATTCAGTAAATTGACAGGAGTACTAGCAAGATGAACAATACTAAAGAAGGAAAGTAGAAGACAAGTTGAACTGTGGATATTGAAAGATGCACAGTAAGAGGAGGAGGAAGTAGACAGTACATTTCCAATCCAGATTCCCAGCTATTTGAATTTGATATTCTAATTCTAATGTCATGTTTTGGATGAAAAATAGTGGGGGAATTTGAGGCATCACCACTGCGTGATTTGTGCCTATCTGAAGGATGCAAGTTGGCCCGTTCAGCTGCTGATTGTGTAGGAACTGTTGGGGGACAAAGAGTGGGACACTTGAGTATTTATTTATACTCTAGAAATGTTCTCAGAACTAATCAAAGAAGATAGCCGAGGCCATCCAGAAGCCCAAATGCCAGCTGATGGAAAAACATGGCTTACAATTGTTCAGCGGTGTGCCTTACACAACACCAAATTACCAAATGAAAGTGGAGTAGAATGTGTAGAACTACTGGCCATAATTCAGTCTCCCAGTAGAAAGTGAGCCATCAGTTAACAGAAAATGATGCATTCTGATAAGGAAAGAGATGTGTTAAAACACTTTGTGAAGATGCTGCTAACAGCTTTTAAAATACTAGCAGTACTACATCAGCACAACTACTAGCGTATTTCTGGAAGGTGTAATCATTTAGAAGAAGTTAGAGTCACTATATACATTGTTACCCTAGGCATCAAGAAAGGCTAAATGTATATTTCATGGAAGCAGTTTTCAAGTATGAGAGTCTCTGAGTGTTTCATTAGACAAGGAGTTCAGGTCAACTTTGAGAGAGGAGATAAAAGACCATGTGAAGTCTGGGATGTTTGAGTTGACAGAAGAAGCAGAAAGTGGGGAACAGGAATCTGTTGAAACATCCTCTTTACAGTAAAGAAAGTCTCAGGGGATTGTGCAGCCATGTTGATTTTTAATAATTTAAATGTGTTGTAAAGAATTAAAACATTCAGAATGGATAGCTTGAAAGATTTGAAGGTTGCAGCCTGCAAAGAATAATTAATGGCTACACATTTTTTTAAATGCATAACCAAGTGTACCAATGCATGACAGGTACAAGATATAGCTGAGACTTTGCTGGGAGGGGAAGAAGTATCAAATCAAATTAATTATATGTGGCCTATCAGTGGAACCAATGTTGTTTACCTTAATCATGAGGGTGATGTCTCCCCAAGCAATGGAATTAGATTACTGGTTTATTTAGCTGATATGCTGTTAATAGCATAGTCTCAAGAACGCTTATCTTTCCATTACAAAGTAGTCGGCTACTTCCTTACAGCTTTAGGGCTTGTGGTAAATCAAGAAAAATCAGTGCTGATTAGAGAGTTGGAATTTTGAAGATTAACTATCAATTTGGTTTACACAGGAACAGAATTTCCCTCAGGAAAGAGAGGAAAAATGATAGCTTTGTCAAAAAATCATGACCACAGAAACAGACACGTACTAAAAGTTAGATAAAATCTTAGGAGAGGGGCTATCATAACTATCTATATTTTGGATGACAACTTTTATTACTTGGACTGCAAGCATGTCTGCCACAGGAGAGAAATAAACAGAAAAATTGGGATCACAAGGTTAGTCTAACAGAAGTGAACTGGAGAATATCTACTGTGCTGGAGGTCATTAATGATACTTCTTCAGCTTCATTCTTTTCTGCCACTTTCACCACCCATTGTTTTGGACACAGCTTTCCAAGGATGTGTTGGAGAGCACCTCTAAATGGACAATTCAAGTAAGTTTATTGGTCTGCAGTGGAGAGAAATAGAGTATAAACTAATCAGCATTAATAACACTGGTCTACAATTTTTGAGAAGTCGTCTGCTTCAGAGATAAAATGTGGTATTTATTATGTATTTTGATGTGCTGAATTCAAATATGACAATTAAAACAACTGATTGGCTACTGTTTCTAAGATATTTAAGTTTTTACATTTTATGTCTATGTGTATTGTGTAGATAGTAGAGTTTTAATCATAAATTGTAAACCTAGGTCTTTTCATGTGTTTATGGTTGCTTTACATGATAATATTTCACCTGTCCTGTTTATGTAACACTTTAAAAATCAGCAAAAGGGTTATATAAATAAAATTTATTATGAAACAAAAGGCAAAAAACTATTATGTACATAGTTTAGTCCTATTCAGTGTCTACTCGGCGCTTCTTGGCTTGTCTCTTGTATTCATTAAATGGAGCATCTCTTGTCACTGTCCAGCAATAGTCTGCAAGCATTGATGGGCTCCATTTGCCCTGATAGCATTTCTCCATTGTTGCAATGTCCTGGTGAAATCGCTCGCCGTGCTCGTCGCTCACTGCTCTGCAGTTCGGTGGAAAAAAATCTAGATGAGAGTGCAAAAAATGTATCTTTAGTGACATGTTGCAACCAAGGCTTTTGTATGCCTTGAGGAGGTTTTCCACCAACAACCTGTAGTTGTCTGCCTTGTTGTTTCTGAGAAAATTGATTGCCACTAACTGGAAGGCTTTCCATGCCGTCTTTTCCTTGCCACGCAGTGCATGGTCAAATGCATCATCTCGAAGAAGTTCACGAATCTGAGGACCAACAAAGACACCTTCCTTTATCTTAGCTTCACTTAACCTTGGAAATTTTCCACGGAGGTACTTGAAAGCTGCTTGTGTTTTGTCAATGGCCTTGACAAAGTTCTTCATCAGACCCAGCTTGATGTGTAAGGGTGGTAACAAAATCTTCCTTGATTCAACAAGTGGTGGATGCTGAACACTTTTCCTCCCAGGCTCCAATGACTGTCGGAGTGGCCAATCTTTCTTGATGTAGTGGGAATCTCTTGCACGACTATCCCATTCGCAGAGAAAACAGCAGTACTTTGTGTATCCAGTCTGCAGACCAAGCAAGAGAGCAACAACCTTCAAATCGCCACAAAGCTGCCACTGATGTTGGTCATAGTTTATGCACCTCAAAAGTTGTTCCATGTTGTCATAGGTTTCCTTCATATGGACTGCATGACCAACTGGAATTGATGGCAAAACATTGCCATTATGCAGCAAAACAGCTTTAAGACTCGTCTTCGATGAATCAATGAACAGTCTCCACTCATCTGGATCGTGAATGATGTTGAGGGCTGCCATCACACCATCAATGTTGTTGCAGGCTACAAGATCACCTTCCATGAAGAAGAATGGGACAAGATCATTTTGACGGTCACGGAACATGGAAACTCTAACATCACCTGCCAGGAGATTCCACTGCTATAGTCTGGAGCCCAATGGCTAGACTAGAGCCAATCAACAATTTTAAGCATCATTTTCGTTCTCAGTGACCCAGAATTAGTAAAGTTTGACTACGTTTATTTCAGAAGCATTTGGCTGTAGAGCAGTGTAATTTGGAAGCCATTAGCAGCTTTCAACATTCTACAGATGATTCATATGTGGCTTCTCAAAGGCTCTAGTAGAGTATACAGACCTTATCTGAACAAGAAAGAAAAATCAAGGTCTGCACGGATGAGCAATCTATCAGTGTAAATATCCAAAGAATTATGATCAAGAATCTGTATTTGTAAGCATGGGCATATCCAAGGCAGAAAGAATGTGGTGGCAGATTATGTTAACAATTATGTTAACAATAGCTATATGTGCAAAACCATAGGTCTGAATCTAGATGTTTTCCAGAAACTGGTAGAGGTATGGGGAGAATAGGAAACAGATCTGTTTGCCAGCAAAGAGAACCAGTAATTATCTCTTTGTAACAAGGCATCTGTGGAAGGAAATATACAAAGACAATACAGACTCTCTGTTGGAGAATAGTTACCTTCCCTTCCTTCTCACTCATTTAGACTGTTACATTGAAGTAATTGAATGGGCCTCTGCTTTATCTTATATTTTTTGCTGGTTGCTTTTTCTAGTACAGTCTTACCCTTCTGCCCTGTCAGGGAGCATCTACACTAGAGATGGTACCATTAGTAAGTGAATTAGTCAGACTGCATCAGTATAAATAACAGCAGTACAGTGCCTCCAGACTAACCATCCTGTTTTGAGTGCAGTACTATCTCATGTCCACGCATAGCACTCTTGTCAAGCATCCAAGTTGTACTGCTTTCTATATACTTATCATCCAGCTCAAAGTACACTTCCTTGCAACAGTGACTTGTGGGAATTTTGAAAGCCAGTTCTAGGGAAATGTGAGAAAAGACGTCAAACTCTCATAAGTCACTAGGATATACACACAGTTTTGCAACACAATGGCAACCAACCAAAACAATCAGGTTGCTCATAGCTCAGAGGCCCCATTTTTTGCTGCAGCTCCTGAAAATTATTTACCTAGTGCTATTAAAGGCCCAGGATCATACACAATAGAGGCTCTTCCAGGTATGCAGCTGGAAAGCCAGAGACAAAGACCATCAGTAAATGGAATTTGTGCTGTAAGTCCAGTGAGGAGCTCTGCCCACTCTATTGCCTCCATGAATTACCTGAAAAGGACATTTGCTTGGTGCAATGTTGTCATAAACAGATGGTTAAGGGTTAATGTCTCTTTTACCTGTAAAGGGTTAAGAAGCTCAGTAAACCTGGCTGACACCTGACCAGAGGACCAATAGGGGGACAAGATACTTTCAAATCTTGGTGGAGGGAAGTCTTTGTTGTGCTTTTTGTTTTGTTCGTTGTTCGCTCTTGGGACTGAGAGGGACGGGACATCATTCCAGGCTCTCCCAATCTTTCTAAATCAGTCTTCATATTTCAAAATTGTAGAGTAATAGCCAGGCAAGGCAGATTAGCCTTATAGTTTGTTTTCTCAACTTGTAAAGGTTTCTTTTTGCTGGCAAGGATTTTACCTCTGTTGCTGTAACTTTGAATCTAAGGCTGGTGGGGGGGTCCCTCTGGTCTATATGAATCTGAGTACCCTGTAAAGCATTTCCATCCTGATTTTACAAGAGATAATTTTTACCTTTTCTTTCTTTAATTAAAAGTATCTTTTAAAGAACCTATTGATTTTTCTGTTTTAAGCTCAAGGGATTGGGTCTGAACTCACCAGGGATTGGTGGGGGGAAAGAAGGGAGACGGTTAATCCTCTTTGTTTTAAGATCCAAGGAGTTTTGATCTGTGTGAAGCCCTCAAGGCAACCAGGGAGGGGAAAGTCTGGGGGAAAAGAGGGGATGTGTTAATTTCTTCCTGTTTAAAGACCCAAGGGTTTGTCTGGGTTCCCCAGGGAAGGTTTTGGGGGAACAAAAAGTGTGCCAGACACTAAATTCTGGCTGGTGGCAGCATACCAGACCTAAGCTAGTAATTAAGCTTAGAAGTGTTCATGCAGGTCCCCACTTCTTGTACTCTAAAGTTCAAAGTGGGGAAAAAACCTTGACAAATGTCATTTTTGAGTCAAGACTTCAACCCCATACTCATGGGCCTTTATTGTTCTCAAGCCTTGGAAAAGTAGCAGTAGCTGCAGAAGTTCTGGATGAGGAAGGAAACCTTTATCTATATAGGGAGCTGGGCCTGAAGTTTCAGTGCCAGACTAGCAGGGATGTGAGCTCCACTCACAAGGGAAAAAGAAGTGGCAAGACAATTGTAGAAATGTGGCAGCACCTGCTGACACACGACAGTGCAATCCACATAAGGTTATCATTATATCTCCTGGTTATAGTCGACACAACATTCACGAAAGAAAGGGTAAGGTGTTTTAAAGACTGTGGAAGTCACAGAACTTGATACAAATTATGAACAGCCAGAGAGACAAACAGAGGAGCCTGATACTTTAAATGCCCCTAGCACCATGTATGTAGACCTATTCAGAAATACTATGCAGTTTATTTGTAAATGCAGGGGAATGTGAGGGGACAAAGAGAGGCACCTATAAATGTACCAGACTATAATATATTCATGGTTATTGTTATTTAGAATTGTTTTATTTGCAGGTGGCAGGATTAAACATGGATATTCAATAGTAATTTGATTATATAACAATTGCATGAGGAAGCTTATGGAGTAGTGAAGACTAAAGTAATCAGATGCTGAATATAATTTAATGAGGAGATGCTTGGGGGTTAATAAAATCTGCTTATTGACATGTTGATAAGACAAAGGCTGAGAACCAACTTTCTTTAATATAAAGTATGCAGAACATCTTCAATAAATAATAAAGTGATCAGAACAAAACAATGCAAGAAAATCACAAACAAAAACAAAACATGGTCTGCCGCTAGGGCTAGGCACCATGGGAAAGAAATGCTGTGTGGATTCCTGATTTCCATTCTCTGTACGTCTGGGGTGGAGTTCCATGATTATGCCCCTTGGGAGCAAACAGGTGAAAACCAGAGGGTGTAGTATGCACTGCTATTGGCCTGTGCCATGGTACTGAATTCAGAAGCTGACACATGCTGCATATATACATCAAGCTGTGCAGGGACAGGCTGGGGTCCTCTAGTTTGTCTTGATATCTGTATATCTTCTCTGAAGAGCTCACTGTAGAACTTCTGCTACAAAAAACACGTTTCCCTCTCATGATGATTTGCTCCATCGTGGCATCCATTGCTGTCCTCAAACCTGAATTTCTTCTGGTGTTCAAACAAAGCCTTTTGTTTCTCCTCAAACTTTTGTATCTTGCTCCCCTTCTGATAGGCTGTCACTAACCCCTTTTGTATTCTTCTTAAACTCAAGATTTTGCCCTTGTTCTCCTCTTCTTGGCATGGATATTGGTCATTCTGCCACTTGAGCTCCTGAATGCCCATTTAAATACCTGGTCTGAGATAAGCTGGCATTTCTTGACTCTAGCCATTGTTGTAGTAATGGGCTGTGAACTGAGAAAGACGAACAGGGTTAGCAAGAGGTATGAATGCACTACCCACACCTGGAATAGCAAATAATACAGTAAAATTTATTTTATGTTCACTTTTGAATTCCAACTACTTTTAGGAAGGTGGTGTGATGGAGGATTCAAGATAACAAGGGCATTATCACCTACTTTCTCTATTTCATTGTCATTAATTCCCCTTATGGAGTTTGGTGATTGGGAAGATGTGAAGTGTTAAGAGTTTGGAAATGTGGTAGTACCATGTTTACTTACTGCAGGCCAAAACAGCTTTTCTCAGATGAGTAAGGAAGGAATGACCCTCTTAGGGCTTGTCTACATTACCCGCCGGATTGATCAATCCAGTAGGGGTCCATTTATCATGTCTAGTCTAGACGCAATAAATCTACCACCGAGTGCTCTCCCATCGACTCTGGTACTCCACCAGGGCGAGAGGCACAGGCAGAGTCAACGGGAGAGCGTCAGCTGTCGACTTACCGCAGTGAAGACACCGCAGTAAGTAAATCTAAGTACGTCAACTTCAGATACGTTATTCACATAGCTTAAGTTCCATAACTTAGATCAATTCCCTCCCCCCAGCCCCGCGCAGTGTAGACCAGGCCTTAGACTGAATGGACAAAAGACGGATATGTTTTCTCTATAGCGGCTTTTAACAAGAAATGGCCTCAGGAGGTGAAGAGTCACAAGTGAATTTCAGTGGGGACATGGGGAAAGGAAATTTGATCACCCAATTTAATTGCCAAATGGGAGCTCTAATTTAACCAGAGATTACCTCTAAACACTGAGGGCACATTAGTCCATGACATTACTGTCCTAGGCCAGCAGGCTTACAGAAGGGAGCTTGGACAGATCCATGGTTCTCACCGCCCCTGTCCCTGTTTCCTCTGCTTGTTGCTAAATAGGTGGCTATTACACATGTTTCATGAGATTAACAGAACGCAGAATGAAAGGTGATTGCACTAGACAGGTGTCCTGGTCTGGTTGCTGACAGCAGCCTATGGACTGTCTCAAACAGCATAATCTACAAACCAACCTTATTGAAATAAATATATATCCTGACATTTTAAATGCTTCTGTGTTGTTCTCACTTTTACAAACACTTACATTTACCCTTTTTGTCAACATATTGAGGCTGATCATGTAGCACAACTCATCCAATCAATCTTACAAAACAAGCTGTGAATATGTGGGGGAAATGCTGCCATGTATGCTACAGTGGTGAAGTCAGTAGAGGAAGTGGATAGCATCTCCACCTTCTTGTAAGGATGCACTTGCATATTTAACAAAACAACAAAAGTGGTGACAATACAAAGCAATATATATGTGCAGAAAAAGCTGAAATCTGCAAAAACAATAAAAAGCAACATACCTCATGTAGAGAGACAGCACATCTCCTTAGTCCTCCTCTTTCCGAACTTCTCACATCCCCTTTCTGTGCCATCTACTTGAGAAGGTGTCTTGTGATCATCGCATAATCTCAGCACATACTCAATTTTGCTCCTAGCACCCAGCTGTGACATCTTCCTCCCTCCTGATCTCTCAACAACACAGTGTAGGGTGCTGTAGTGCTGTCACAATTAAATCCAGCTTCTGTGTACCATGAATCAGCTTTAAATTTTCAGAAAAGGAGAAAGCTTTCCTCCTTTCATCAGAGCATCTTTGCAGTAAAACACAGCATGAAAATCTTTATCTTCTCCTGGGACTCTTTCACAGTGGCCATGATACCCTGGGAGAGGCCAGCTTCTAAGATACTCAGTTATGAAGCGGTATATATGGGATTTTATCTCTTCACCAAGCCAGGCACATTGAGGCTTCTCCTGAGTTATGATCCAAAACCAGCATGGGAAGCTAGCACTGAAACATAGGGATTGCACAGAAGCAGAGACAATGCACACAGTGAGATTTAAGAGGCACAGTTTGTATAGTTGGAGGCTCCCAGAATACTTGATGGCAGATGATGATCAGTAGAGTACAGAAAATCAACCAGTGAGGCCACTGCAGGAGAGACTGGTGCACTGAGAGACCCATTAAACTGAAACAGCTACTATGTCAGTTGCTATACATGCTATTATTACACTAGTGCAAATTGACAATGTTGAACTACAGGGTAGTTAGCCTTGTACCACAAATGAAATCCCAACAGTCATGTGAACACTTATGCACCACTGATATTAACTTAGCATGTAGAAGCATAGTGTGTTAGGGTATGTCTACACAATGGGATTATTCTGATTTGACAGAAACCGTTTTTTTAAAACAGATTGTATAAAGTCGAGTGCACATGGCCACACTAAGCACATTAATTTGGTGGTGTGCATCCATGTACCAAGGCTAGTGTTGATTTCTGGAGCGCTGCACTGTGGGTAGCTATCCCATAGGTTTCCCATAATTCCCACAATCTCCCCCGCCCATTGGAATTCTGGATTGAGATCACAATGCATGATGGAGCAAAAACAGTGTCGCGGGTGATTCTGGGTAAATGTCGTCACTCAGTCCTTCCTCCGTGAAAGCAACAGCAGACAATCATTTCACGCCCTTTTTCTCTGGATGGCCCTGGCAGACACCATAGCATGGTAACCATGGAGCCCGTTTAGCCTTTTTTCACTGTCACCGTATGTGTACTGGATGCTGTTGACAGACGCGGTACTGCAGTGCTACACAGCAGCATCATTTTGCCTTTGCAAGTGTAGACGGTTACCAGCCCCTTTGCACATACTACTGCTTTTGAAATTGACAATTACTGTTACCAGCATATTTACCGTCTGCTGCTGGCCATGGGTTGCTTCCTGGCTGCCTCGTAGCGTCCAGCGCGGGACCCCCAATGGATAGAACTTCCTTACTGTCATTCTCTTCTTATGTTTGTCAAAAATAGATTCATCCTGCCTTAGAATATGGGCAAGTTAGAGAGAACAAGAGAGCACAGGCCACTCCATGTCAGGAGCCCCAACTATCCTTCAGAAACTGATGAGCCCTGATTGCCATCTAGGCGGACCCCTGTAACACAACCCCACTGCATATGCTTCCTCCTCCGACATGCCCTCCTGGGCTGCTACCGCGGCCAGTTCATCCCCCCATTTGTGTGATGAAGTAATAAAGAATGCAGATTTAAGATACACCTGACTTTTAGTGAAGAATAAAGATGGAGCAGCCTCCCCTCATATATTCCCAAGCAGGAACATTCTCCATACTCATTAAGTGAGGGGAGAGGTTCACAGCCTACCTGCTTCTATATGTCCAGATCTCCAATTAGACATGAAAGTGTGCGAGAGGAGCTCAGCCTCCATCTAGATTGAGACGGTGTCACAGCCCTACTTGCACACATCTGCCAGGATGAAGTCTCCAACACAAGCTTAAAGAATGAATGACCGGGAGTCATTCCATTTCGCCCAGGGCGCCCTGCCAACCTCACGCAGCCAGCCAGGAGCACCCATGGGATGTTGACAGCATGCTATCAGTCACTTTGTACCTACTACTGCCACCGGTGAGGGGAGGAGATGATGGCTCTGTTTAGGCACTGCAGGCATGCAGCTCTACCGTGCAGCATCCAGAATGACATATGTGACATGAAAAGGCGAGAAATGATTATTATTCGCTTTTGCTTTGGGAGTGTAGGAGTAACATGATGACATATTGCCTGAACCATGCGCGACAATGTTTTTTGACCCTTCAGGCACGTAGGAGCTTGCCAGAATGCCAAAATGCTTTTCAGAGCTGCAGGAACTGGGGATAGCCTCGATCCCTCAGTCCCCTCTGTCCCTCCCATGAGCATGCCATGTTATTCTTTGGCTCTCCATACACTTGTTTTTTCCCCACCACCCACACACTTGTTGAGCCCCTGCTGTGCTCTGCTACATAGTCTGGAGATTTTTTCAAATGCTTTGTCATTTCGTCTTCTGGAACGGAGTTCTGACAGAACAAATTTGTCTCCCCATATAGCGATCAGATCCAGTATCTCCCGTATGGTCCATGCTGGAGCTTTTTTGGTATTTGGGACTGCATGGCCACCCGTGCTGATCAGCGCTCCATGCTGGGCAAACAGGAAATGAAATTCAAAACTTCATGAGGCTTTTTCTGTCTACCTGCCCAGTGCATACGAGTTCAGATCACTTTCCAGAGTGGTCACAATGGTGCACTGTGGGATACTGCCCGGAGGCCAATACAGTCGAATTGCGGCCACACTAACCCTAATCCGAAATGGTAATACCAATTTCAGCGCTACTCCCCTTGTCGGGGAGGAGTACAGAAATCGGTTTTAAGAGCCCTTTATCTCAATATAAAGGGCTTCATTGTGTGGGTGGGGGCAGGGTTAAATCAGTTTAATGCTGCTAAATTTGGTATAAATGCGTAGTGTAGACCAGGCCTTAGAGACATATGAGGATGTTTCAATTATGCCTACAGAATGCCTAACTTAGACAAAGCCTTGGTATGTAAGTTATACCAATTTACACTTCCACTGACTCACCAGTGTAATTTACAATGCCATTTGTGTCACCTTTAATTTCCCTTGAGTATTGGAATGGAGAAAGAGAGAGTGGCTCCTTAGTGAAGGACAAAATCTTTATTTTTTATTTAATTGCATAATGCAAAGAAGGGAAAAGTAGGATTGACAACTTTCCACTTGCACAAAACCAAACACCTTGCCCCGCCCTGTCCCACCTCTCCTTGTGGTTTGGGGTACAGGAGGGGGCTCCGGGCTTGGGGGTGGAGTCGAGGGGTTTGGAGTATGGGAGGCGGCTAAGGCAGGGGCATGGGCTGTGGGCTGGGGGTGCAGGTTCCAGGGTGGGGCTAGAAATGAAGGGTTCAGGGTGTGATAGGGGGCTCCAGGCTGGGGCAGGGGGTTGGAGTGTGGGCTCCAGCTAGGGGTGCAGGCTCTGATATGGGGCCAGGCATGAGCGATTTTGGGTGTAGGAGGGGGATCTGGGCTGGGATCAAGGGGTTCAGAAGGTGGGAGGGGGATCAGGGCTGGGGCCCGGAAGGGGGTCAAGGGTGCATGCTCCGGGCAGCACTTACCTCAGGCAGCTCTTGGAAGCAGCGGCATATCCTCCCTCTGGCTCCTATGTAGATGCATGGCCATACAGCTCTGTGCGCTGTCCTGTCTGCAGGCTCCTTCACCACAGCTCCCATTGGCTGTGGTTCCCGGCCAATAGGAGCTGCAGGGGTGGAACTTGGGCTGGGGGCAGTGTGTGGAGCCCCCTGACTACTCCCACGCATAGGAGCTGGAGGGGGGACAGGCTGGCTGCTTCCTGGGGGTCGCATGGAGGTTAGCAGGGAGCCTGCCAATCCCGCTGTGCAGCGCTGCCAACCGAACAGTCAATGGCCCAGTCAGCAGTGCTGACCAGAGCCACCAGGATCCCTTTTCGACCGGGTGTTCTGGTTGAAAACCAGACACCTGTTTACCCTAGGGAAAAGAAAACTTCCCCAAGTAGATATTTTTTTCATTTGTTTTCTTTTGTTATTGTTTGTGAACATTTTTAGGTGTGTCTTTTGGAAAATTATGATAATTATTAATTATTCAATAATAAGAATTATTGAGATTCTACTAGGAAAACCCTCTGAGGAAGCAAATATAGTGTACTCACAACATTCATATGAAAAAAAATGTAGAAAATGTTCAAAAAAGAAATATATTTAACAACCATTTCCTCCTACAGGTCTGGGAAAGCTGTTATTTTTAAAAGATTACTTTCAACAGGTAAGGTATTTTAAATTCATTATTTGTATCTCTGGGGGCTGGATGCTGTTCTTGTTGGGGCCTTTCAAAAACCAGTTGAGATCCTGCTTAGCAAACCAAGGCAAATCACTGTCAGGAGCTCTGAAATCTAAATGAAATTATTGCATTTAGTAAAACGTCTCCTGAAAAAACAGTAGCTATGGTATAATTAATTTTCTTACTGCAAAAATCCTCACATGGTCAAATACTATTAAAATTGCCTGAATTATCATTCTCTTGTGAAACACTCAATGTTAGGTAACATAAAAACTAGGGAGGCAGGGGGGAAATGTAATGCAGTTGATCTTACACTGCTAAGTATATGGTTAATATGATTAATGTCTCAATATATTGTTAAAGATTTTCTCCTTTATTAATATAGCGAGTGATCTCTGTTCTTGTGTCATGTGCCTGGATTACAAAATAGCCACTACCCTGAACACAACCTTGAAGGTGTCACACAGTTCTCTTGAGAGAAAATATCTCACATTCCAGTATTTGGTAATGTAAAACATGCTGACACAAGAACTAACCAAATACTTTCAAGGGACCTATTAAGACTTGTTCATACAACCAAAGAGAAAACATCCAGGAGACATAATCTCTTTAAATTTTAAAGAAACTGGGATTATTTTTTCAACAGCAAAAACTGAGCGAATTGGAAATAATTATTCCATGGATCACTGGATTCTTTGCCCTCCTTACTAGAACTTCAATTTAGTTGATTTTGTTGCTAGAAGTAAAAGCAGACTGAAAATAAAAGATACTGGGGCAAATATAACTCTGGTATAATTAGAGTGACCAAATAGCCAGCGTGAAAAATCGAGACAAGAGATGGGGAATAATAGGCGCGTAAATATTGGGACTGTCCCTATAAAATCAGGACATCTGGTCACCATAGGTATAATTCAATTCAGAACAATATAGTGGAGTTACACCACAGCTTAATTTAACCCACTTTATCTCTGAACACCTTCTCTAGGATCACTGCTACAGTGACAATTGTTAAAGATATTCAGCTTCCAAGATATCTAATGCTTTTCTATGCAATTATCATGATATTTTTTTTTAAAATGAGTAAGGCTAATCTATTGCTGAATCCTTTGGTATACTAAGTTTCCTGCAGAGAATCACAGAGCCAAGAAAAATATTCACGTGTAAAGGCCCTGCCTCTCCCTTGTCCCTTTTTTCAACAAGGCTTACATTTAGCTTATGTGGGGAGCCAGATTTTTAGAAGTGTTTAGATGTCCAAGTAGGCATAACCCTTTTTGTAACTCCAGAAACAATCAAAGATATTGCCAAATTTTCAGTATATCACAAGAGGTATCAAGTGTCAGAGGGGTAGCCGTGTTAGTCTGAATCTGTAAAAGCAGCAGAGAATCTTGTGGCACCTTATAGACTAGCAGACGTTTTGGATCATGAGCTTTTGTGGGTGAATACCCACTTCGTCAGATGAATGTAGTGGAGAATTCCAAGGGCAGGTATATTATGCTAGCAAGCAAGCTAGAGATAATGAGGTTAGTTCAATCAGGAGGAGAGGCCCTGTTCTAGCAGTTGAGGTGTGAAAACCAAGGGAGGAGAACTGGTTCTGTAGTTGGCAAGCCATTCACAGTCTTTGTTCAACCTGAGCTGATGGTTCAAATTTGCAGATGAATTGGAGCTCAGCAGTTTCTCTTTGAGTCTGGTCCTGAAGTTTTTTGCTTGCAGGATGGCCACCTTAAGGTCGCATAGTGTGGCCAGGGAGTTGAAGTGCTCTCCTACAGGTTTTTGTATATTGCCATTCCTAATATCTGATTTGTGTTCCATTTATCCTTTCCGTACAGACTGTCCAGTTAACACTTCACAAGCTTGGGTGGCAGGCCAATCCTTGCCACAGACAACCTGCCAACCTGAAACGTATCTCACCAGCAACTGCACACCACACCAGTAGCTCTAGCTCAGGAACCAATCCATGCAACAACCCCGATGCCAACTCTGCCCACATATCTACACGCGCGACACCATCACAGGACCTAACCAGATCAGCCACACCATCACCGTTCATTCACCTGCACGTCCACCAATGTAATATACGCCATCATATGCCAGCATGCCCTTGCTCTATGTCAATGGCCAAACTGGACAGTCTTCTACGGAAAAGGATAAATGGACACAAATCAGATATTAGGAATGGCAATATACAAAACTGCTGAGGAGAGCACTTCAACCTTCCTGGCACACTATAGCAGTACCTTAAGGTGGCCATCCTGCGAGCAACAAAACTTCAGGGACCAGACTTCAAAGAGAAACTGCTGAGCTCCAATTCATCTGCAAATTGACACCATCAGCTCAGGATTAAACAAAGAGTGAAGGCTTGCCAGCTACAGAACCAGTTTCTCCTCCCTTGGTTTTCACACCTCAACTGCTAGAACAGGGCCTCATCCTCCAGATTGAACTAACCTCATTATCTCTAGCTTGCTTGCTAGCATCATATATACGTGCCCTTGAAATCCACTACATTCCATCTGATGAAGTGGGTATTCACCCACAAAAGCTCATGATCCAAATCGATCTGTTAGTCTATAAGGTGCCACAAGGATTCTCTGCTGCTGTTCACAAGAGGTATGACAGGGAGATGAAACAGGCTGAGACCAATGGTAATTATCCCGTATACAGCAGAACCTCAGAGTTATGAACACCAGAGTTACAAACTGACTGGTCAACCATACATCTCATTTGGAATGGAAATACACACGATCAGGGATCAGCAGAGACAAAAAAAACACACGCAGTACAATACAGGATGGAGATCTAAGCCGCTGAAGCATAGTGAGGAAGTGGATACTGGAGGAAACAACAAGAGTTGGGTGCAACAGGGGAGGGCTCCTAATTCATACTGAGAAAGTGGGGCAATTGGTAGTTATCTGAGGTGCCTGTACAGAACACAAGAAGCCTGGGAAACAAGCAGGAAGAATTGGAAGTCCTGGCATAGTCAAGGAACTGTGATGTGACTGAAATAATAGAGACTTGGTGGGTTAACTCACATGACTGGAGAACTGTCATGCATGGGTATAAACTGTTCTAGAAGGACAGACGGGGGAGAAAAGGTGGAGGAGTTGCACTGTATGTAAGAGACCAGTATGATTGCTCAGAACTCCAGTATGAAACTGGAGAAAAGCCTGTTGAGAGTCTTTGGGTTAAGTTTAGAGGCAAGAGCAACAAGGGTGATGTCATGGTGGGCATCTGCTATAGACCACCAGACCAGAAGGATGAGGTAAACAAGGCTTTCTTTGGACAACTAACAGAAGTGTCCAGATCACAGGCCCTGGTTCTCATGGGGGACTTCAATCACACAGACTGCTGGGAGAGCAATACAGCAGTGCACAGACAATCCAGGAAGTTTTTGGAGAGTGTTGGGGACAACTTCCTGGATTGCTGGAGGAACCAACTAGGGGCCATGTTCCTCTTGACCTGCTGCTCACAAACACGGAAGAATTGGTAGGGGAAGTAGAAGTGGGTGGCAACCTGGGCAACAGTGACCATGAGATGGTCAAGTTCAGGATCCTGACAAAAGGAAGAAAGGACAGCAGCAGAATACGAACCATGGACTTCAGAAAAGCAGACTTTGACTCCCTCAGGAAACTATGGGCAGGATCCTTTGGGAGGCCAATATGAGCAGGAAAGGAGTCCAGGAGAGCTGGCTGTATTTTAAAGAAGCCTTATTGAGGGCGCAGAAACAAACCATGTGCAGAAAGATAGCAAATATGGCAGGCAACCAGCTTGGCTTAACAGAGAAATCTTTGGTGAGCTTAAACACAAAAAGAAAGTTTACAAGAAGTGAAAACTCAGATATATGACTAGTGGGGGAAAAATTACTCGAGCATGCAGGGGTGTAATCAGGAAGACCAAAGCACAACTGGAGTTGCAGATAGCAAGGGATGTGAAGGGTAACCAGAAGTGTTTCTACAGGTATGTCAGCAATAAGGTGGTCAGGGAAAGCGTGGGACCCTTACTGAATATGGGAGGCAACCTAGTGACAGATGATGTGGACAAAGCTGAAGTACTCAATGCTTTTTTTGCCTCAGTCTTCACAGACAAGGTCAGCTCTCAGACTGCTGCACTGGGCAGCACAGTATGGGAAAGAGGTGAGCAGCCCTTAGTGGTGAAATAACAGGTTAAGGACTATTTAGAAAAGCTGGACATGCACAAGTCCATGGGGCCAGACCTCATGCATCCGAGGATGCTGAGAGAGTTGGCGGATGTGATTGCAGAGCCACTAGCCATTATCTTTGAAAATTTTTGGCAATCGGGGGAGGTCCCAGATGACTAGAAAAGGGTAAATATAGTGCCCATCTTTAAAAAAAGGGAAGGAGGAGAGTCCAAAGAACTACAGACTGGTCAGCCTCACCTCAGTCCCCGGAAAAAACATGGAGTAGGTCCTCAAGGAATCCATTTTGAAGCCCTTGGAGGAGAGGAAGGTAATCAGGAACAGTCAACATGGATTCACCAAGGGCAAGTCATGCCTGACCAACCTGATTGCCTTCTATGATGAGATCACTGGCTCTGTGATATGTGGAAAGTGGTTGACATGATATATTTTGACTTTAGCAAAGCTTCTGATACGGTCTCCCACAGTATTCTTGTCAGCAAGTTAAAAAAGTCTGGACTGGATGAATGGACTATAAGGTGGATAGAAAGCTGGCTAGATCATCGGGCTCAACGTTTAGTGATCAACGGCTCGATGTCTAGTTGACAGCCAGTATTAAGCAGAGTGCCCCAAGGGTCGGTCCCGGAGCCAGTTTTTTTCAACATTTTCATTAATGATCTGGATGATGGGATGGATTGCACCCTCAGCAAGTTTGCGGATGACATTAATTTGAGGGGAGACATAGACATGCTGGAGGGTAGGGATAGGGTCAAGAGTGACCTAGACAAATTGGAGGATTGGGCCAAAAGAAATCTGATGAGGTTCAACAAGGAAAAGTGCAGAGTCCTGCACTTTGGATGGAAGAATCCCATGTACTGCTACAGACTGGGAACCAACTGGCTAAGTGGCAGTTCTGCAAAAAAGGAACTGGGGAATACAGTGGATGAGAAGCTGGATATGAGTCAACAGCATGCCCTTGTTGCCAAGAAGGCTAACGGCATATTGGGCTGCGTAACAGGTTGCAGACTCACTACTGCGGTGCCTGCTGTTGGCTGCTCCGGGAATTAGCTCTGTCCAGCTCTGGAGCACACTCTGCAGGTGGTGTCTCACCCCCATTGTCTGCTCTGCTGTTTGCCTGGGACCCGCACTGCTCCCTGGCTTGTGACGTCCTCTTCTGGACACAGCCCTCTGGCTGTGCTCCACTCGGTTCTCTCCCCTTCCAGGGGTATCCACAGTCCTCAGTCTGCACCTGCCCTCGTGGCCAACTGCAGCCCCAAAGTCTAGCCCCTGGATCAGGGGCAAGCCACAGTCTGTCTTGGGCCATGCTACTCCACAGCCAGATGCAGTGTAACGAGGGAGGAGCGGACCCAGCCCCGCCCACTACTCTGGGTCCCAGCCCAGGGACCCTCTGGCAGCAGCCATGTCTTACCATCCTTCTCTCCCCTCTACTCCTCATGGTCTCTTTGCCACTTCCCTTTGGCCCTTGCACCTTCTCAGCCCTTTCTTTCAGGGGCCTCAGCCTGGCACGTATCAAGCTGGAGCTTTCCTTCTGCTCCCCTGAGCCTGCCCAGTGCTGCTCTAAGGTGCTATCCCTGGGAGCCAGTCCTCCTCCCTTGCTGGTCAGGGAGAGATTCTTGTCTCTTCTGCTTTGCAGCCTTTATATAGGGCCCAGCCTGGCCCTCAATGGCTGCCTTTAAGCCTTCTCTGATTGGCTGTGTTCTCCGCAGCCACTCCAAGGGCTGCTATTAACCCATTCTCTGCCAAAGTGGGGCACTGCCCCACTACAGGCTGCATTAGTAGGAGCATTGCCAGCAGATCAAGGGAAGTGATTATTCCCCTTTATTTGGCACTGGTGAGGCCACATCTGGAGTAGTGCATCCAGTTTTGGTCCCTTCACTACAGAAAGGATGTGGACAAATTGGAGATAGTCCAGCAGAGGGTAACGAAAATGATTAGGGGGTTGGGGCACATGACCTATGAGAAGAGGCTGAGGGAACTGGGCTTATTTAGTCTGCAGAAGAGTGAGGGGAGATTTGATAGCAGCTTTCAACTACCTGAAGGGGGGTTCCAAGAAGGATGAAGCTAGGCTGTTATCAGTGGAGGCAGATGACAGAACAAGGAGCAATGATCTCAAGTTTCAGTGGAGGAGGTCTAGTTTGGATATTAGGAAAAACTATTTCACTAGGAGGGTGGTGAAGCACTGGAATGGGTTACCTAGGGAGGCGGTGGAATCTCCATTCTTAGAGGTTTTTTATGGCCCGGATTGGTGATGTTAGTCCTGCACTGAGCAGGATGTTGGACTAGATGAACTCCTGAGGGCTCTTCCAACCCCAGTCTTCTACGATTCTATGATACTGTGTTAAAGATTAACTACTAAAACAATAAAGGGGAAGTTTAAAAAAAGATTTGACAAGGAAAGGAAACTATTTCTGTGCTTGTTTCATTTAAATTCAGATGGTTAAAAGCAACACTTTTCTTCTGCATAGTAAAGTTTCAAAGCTTAACAGTCAATATTCAGCTGTAAACTTCTGAAAGATCAACCAATGTTTTGTTCTGAGTTATGATCATTTCAGAGTTACAATCAAACAACCTCCATTCCTGAGGTGTTCATAACTTTGAGGTTCTACTGTAAATGAAGTGAAAATTACAAATCTTTTCACTGGTAGACTGTTGGCAATTCAGCTAGGTAGTAGCATTTTAAGATAGTTTTCAGCTGTTAAATACCTAAGATCCCAAACTGACAATGCCATCAGTAAGTGTGGAACCTTATGCCCACAAAGGTTCCCATCGTAATTAGTG
Organism: Chelonoidis abingdonii; assembly: GCF_003597395.2. Lineage (NCBI taxonomy): Eukaryota > Metazoa > Chordata > Testudines > Testudinidae > Chelonoidis > Chelonoidis abingdonii. Next base: position 265,835,858 of record NC_133770.1, on the reverse strand, counting down.
GAACTCCATGTCAATATAAGGATTCACAAGAATAGATCTCGTTGAAGGATTGAGACCTAAATTTTTAGATACAGTAAAATATATACCATTGGATATCTTGGGAATCATTAAGAAAGGGATGGATAAGAAGACAGAAAATATCGTATTGCCTCTATATAAATCCATGGTATGCCCACATCTCGAAGATATATTGGAATTGGAAAAGGTTCACAAAAGGGCAACAAAAATGATTAGGGATATGGAACAGCTGCCATATGAGGAGAGATTATTAATACTGTGACTTTTCATTTTGGAAAAGAGATGACTAAGGGGGATATGATAGAGGTCTATAAAATCATGACTGGTGAGGAGAAAATAAATAAGGAAGTGTTATTTACTCCTTCTCATAACACAAGAACTAGGGATCATCAAATGAAATTAATAGGCTGCAGGTTTAAAACCAACAAAAAGAAGTATTGTTTCATACAATGTACAGTCAACCTGTGGAACTCCTTGCCAGAGGATGTTGTGAAGGCCAAGACTATAACAGGGTTTAAAAAGAACCACATAAGTTCATGGAGGATAGGTCCATCAGTGGCTATTAGCCAGGATGGACAGGGATCCTTAGCCTCTGTTTGCCAGAAACTGGGAATGAACAATGGGGGATGATGGATCACTTGATGATTACCCATTCTGTTTATTCCCTCTGGGGCACATGGCATTGGCCACTGTCAGAAAACAGGATACTGTAGATGGACCTTTTGGCTGACCCAGTATGGTGGCCTTATGTTCTTACCATTCTACTACTAACCACTTCCTTTCTCAGAAGACACTACTGCAGCAGGGACAGTCTTAACAAGCTCCAGGAAGAATGGCAACAGAGATGATCAAAGATATAGACATGAGTCACACTAGTAGGAAAACATGGTTGACAATTTGTAAGCTGAACAATGACCTGAAGACCGGAGAGTAACATCACAACATCACAGCCAATCAGGTGGCACAGCAGCTTCTGCTCAATGGAAAAGCTCTGAATAAGCAGCCTAAAATACTAATCAGACAGCAAACTGACCTGGAAGAAAATCATTTCAGCACACCATATATCAAATGAACGCAACGCCAGAATAAGTCACTTGAAGAACAGTAAAGCAGCTGGACTCAAACACATATGAACAGAGCAGATTAAGCACTTTGGTCCTGCAACCAAGTTATGGGTATGATACTGTGACAAAGTTCCTCCTCTACCTTGGTGGGTCTTGCGCTTATTGGCAGATTTGTTCACCTCAGTGATCTTCCCCTCTGGTGAAATCCACAGTCTGGGTCAACTCCTCCTGTATCTGATCAGGAGTTGGGAGGTTTGGGGGGAACCCGGGCCCGCTTCCTACTCTGAGTTCCAGCCCAGGGCCCTGTGGATGGCAGCTGTCTCTAGTGCCTCCTGTAACAGCTGCGTGACAGCTACAACTCCCTGGGCTACTTCCCCATGGCCTCCTCCAAACACCTTCTTTATCCTCACCACAAGATCTTCCTCCTGGTGTCTGATAATGCTTGTACTCCTCAATCCTCCAGCAGCACACCCTCTCACTCTCAGCTCCTTGCCGCCTCTTGCTCCCAGCTCCTCACACTGGCACACCTCACTGACTAACTGGGAGGCTTTTAACTAGTTCCAGCCAGCCTTGATTGGCTTCAGTGTTCCCAATCAATGTGTGCTATCTCCACTGCCTTCTAGAAAGATCTTAATTGGCCCCAGGTGTCTTGATTAACCTGGAGCAACTCCCATTTGGTTACCATGGTACCAGGGATTTGTTTAGCCTGGGGCTAACATACCTGTTCCTCACTACTTTACTGTAGCCATCTGGCCTTGCCTCATCACAATACCTTTTTAACAATTGCTCATCAACCCTTAGAATACCTAAATTATGTCAACAAGCCTGCATAATAGCCCTACTGAAGCCAGGGAAGGATGCTCTGACCCAAAGAACTTTAGGCCAATATCACTCCTATGCCACTGCTATAAACTTTATGAATGCCACATCCTCAATTGCCTCTCACCTTATATCTAACAGCATACAATACAGGAAAAAGCTGGATTTAGACCAGGAAAGTCTTGTACTGGCCAAATACCAACTATCACCCAGCACACAGAAGATGGATTTGAGAGGATGATAACAAGTGCTGTGTTTGTAGACCTATCAATGGCATACGACTCAGTCAGCTACCAAAACCTGCTTCCCAAAGCCTATGATATGATGCATGTCTTCCACCTAGCTCAACTCATCCGATCTCTTCTGGAGGACAGATCTTTTTATGTAGAACGATGCAAGAAATAGAGCCACTGGAGTATCAGGGGGTAGCCGTGTTAATCTGTATCCACAAAAACAACAAAGAGTCTGGTGGCACCTTAAAGACTAAGATATTTATTTGGGCATAAGCTTTTGTGGGTAAAAAACCTCACTTCTTCAGATTCATCAGAGCCACTAGAGACAACAATGAAATGGCCTCCCACAGGGCAGTGTGCTAGCACCACTCCTCTTCAACATATATACCAATGATCAGCCCATACAGAGAAATACAAAGAGCTTCATATACACTGATAACCTATCCATCATGTCACAAGAGGACTTCACCACTGTCGAGACTAGACTGCCATGTGCATCGAGCAACCTCTCAGCTTATTACAATAAGAACTACCTTAACTCTAACCCAACCCGAAGGTGATGGTCTTTCAACTACGTCATCCAGAAGCAGTGCAGAAACTAAACATCACCTGGGATGGAATCCCGCTGGCTAACCACCCGGACCCTGTCTACCTGGGGATGACATTGGACGGAATACTTTCCTTCAAAGCACATGTGGAGAAGATGAATGGCAATGTTAGCGCCCACAACAACATCCTCCTAAAGTTAGTCACATTAAAGTGGAGAGCCAACTCAGATATTCTGCAAACCACTGCTACTGCCTTGTGCTACTTCATAGCAGAATATGTATATCCACTTTGGGAACCATTCATCCATGCCAAGAAACTAGACCCTGTTCCAAATGACAGCTGTTGTGGAATAACAGGATGTCTAATGCTAACACCAAAGGATAGCCTGTACTTACTGGCTAGCATTGCACCACCTGATATCAGGAGGAAGGTAGCAGGCCAAAGGGAAAGAACATGGCAGATGGAAAACCCAAGGCATCCACTATCTAGTCACAGGAGTAACCAAATGCCTTAATCTGCGAAAGAGTTTTGTATCCAAAGACACAACACTGGTCATAACAGCTGGCAAGGCATGACTGAGGTTATGGAATGAAAGACCACACACAGTTGGACACACTGAAATCAACCTGGAACCCCAGGAGGACCTTCCCAGGTGGGCCTGGTCAACATGGTGATGCCTGAATTGTCTGCACATGCAAACTGGCAAATGAAAGACTAACATGATCAAATGGGTCTGTTATGAAGACACGTATGCACATGAGTGCAGTGAAGTGCAGACCATGGAGCACCTGCTCGTTTGCTGCCTTCTTGGGGAGACCTGTACTAAGGAGGACCTTGCTGCAGTGACAGAAAGAGCCATCACTTGTGCACAGTTCTGGAACATGACAAGCACAAGGACATGTGAAGAAGAAGAAGAAGAAGAAGAGTAACATCTGCAAAGTAGAGACTTCTGTTAGGTGCTTTAAATGGGTATATAAGGCAGGACATATGAATTTAAATGACCTTTATGTCTTCTATTGCACCTCAGGTTAATTTTTTTCTAGTGTAGCAAATCAAATCTTCTGTGTCTCTGTTGAGGTTACTCTCTGTACAATGGTGAAACACAAGAATCAGATAGAATTGCTTGAGTAGCACTTTTAATTTAATCTATATGGAAATCTATTAATTAACATAACTCAATATGCCCCTCAATTTAAATTCCAGATGAAAATAATGTTTAAATATGTTCAAAAAGGGAGTTGTTGGGGCCATGGTAGTTATCTAGGAGCTATCTACCCATTGCACCCATCTCATCAAGGCAAGCGATATGAGGCAACATTTCTCCTATTATCAGGTAAGAACAAAAAACACATTGTTGAAGGAACAATATAGTTGAAAAAAAAAACCCCAAAGTTTTCTAATATTTAGAAACAAATTGTTTTTGGAGGTTGTTTGTTAAAATAGCTGTAGCAATATTATTATGATTTTAATATCCTTGGCATAGATTATTCAACCCATTTTACCTAAACTAATTTTTCTTAAATATCAGAACCCTCTCAAAGAAAACCACATGTGGTAGTTTCAGTATCAGAGTATTTTTATAGTCCAGTGTTTCCCAAACTTTGTTCCGCAGAATACTGGTGTTCTGCATGATGTGAATAGGTGTTCTGTGAAAGAATTATAATTAGAAAAAAGGGTCTTTAATTCTTTTTTAATTTTAAATTTGGCATATTTGAAGCATAGTTTACAACTCTTTTTGAATGACTATAATTTAACAAAAAACCTCTTTTTCCGGTTATTGATAGATCTCGTATTGAATCTGATGGCGTAAAGAGAACGTGGACTGCAAGCATATTGAGGTCTAGCCCTTTCAGGCATGTTTCAGTTACTGACATTGTACCCTTTCCGTTCAAGGCTGCACAAACTGCAGTGGTATGCACACACCATTCTCTTTATGCCATGTTGAATATAACAAATTCACTCAACACGTTCAAACCTGTGGGTCTTTACTGTGTGTGCGATAAGCACAACTAAACTAGCTTCATTCGAAACAATATAAATATTTGTGACAAACAAAATTTGACAAAAATCAGTATTTCTAAATATTGTTACTAAATCTAATCACCATGGATTTGTGGCTAAAAGAAGAAACTTCTAAATGAAAAGCAAGTTCTTCTGGTATTCCAACTGTGGCCGAAATAAACAAGCAAAATATTGTGACACTTCAAAGTGAGGAGAAAAAATCGCAGTCTTTTGTTGCCGAAAAATCTGTTAGTACCAAGGTGAACGAATTTCCACCGAAATATATCAAAAAACAAGAAGAAGCAGGTGTTGAAAGACCGAAACGAAAGTATGTTGAAGGTTATTTGTCTTTCAGTTTTACGTGTGTTGGAAATAAAGATGTTCCTGATGCGTAGTGCATCATGTGCAACAAAATACTAGCAAACAGTTCACTGGCTCCTGCTAAACTTCACAGGCATTTGGAAACCAAGCATGCTGAATACAAAGACAAAAATATAAGTTTTTTCAAGAGGAAGTGTGACTCACTTGGAAATTGTAAACTTTTGATGATTAAAATTGCTAAAACAGACAACAAAAGTGTAACAGAGGCATTTTATCGAGTAAGTTACCATATAGCACTTGCCGGAGAAGGTCACACTATTTGAGAAACGCTTATCAAGCCTTGCGTAAAAGATGTTGTAACATGCATGTTGAGCGAAGAGTCTGATAAAAACATTGATGCAGTACAGTTGTCAAATAATACTGTTGCATGCCATATTAAAGACATTGCCAATGACATAGAAGAAGAGCTAGTTTGCTGACTGAAAATTTACCATAAGAATTCACTGCAGCTAGATGAGTCCACTGACGTTTCAGGACTTGCTGCACTACTAGTATTTATCCAACATAGATTTAATAATATTGCAGAGGACCTGCTCTTATGTGAATCTCTGCAAAGCAACACAACTGGAGAAGAAATATTCAACTGCATCAACAATTTTATCAGAAATCATGAAATTAGTTGGTGAAAACGTATTGATGTATGTACTCATGGATCTCGGGCAATGATAGGGAAGATGAAGGGAGCTGTAACACGAATCATAAGTGTGGCACCAAAAAGCACTAAGAGCCATTGTGTTCTACACAGACAAGCACTTGCACTTAAAAAAAATACCAGCATATCTGAAAATTGTGCTTGATGAAGCAATACAAATTATCAATTTTGTCAAATCTCGACCACTTCAATCCAGGTTATTTAAAATTTTGTGTGAGGAACTTGGTAGTTAGCACAAAGTGCTTCTTTTACATACGGAAGTGAGGTCGCTATCCAGAAGAAAAGTGCTTGTGAGGCTTTTTGAGCTTCGTAGTGAACTACTGGTATTCTTCACTTCAGATAATTCAGGATGAAAATTTAATGACTATCTGACAAATTCCTCATGGCTAATGAGACTTACGTATCTTGCAGATATTTTTGCAAAATTAAATTAATCTGTCGCTACAAGGAAAGAATGTGACCATTTTTACTACAATGGATAAAATTTCATCGTTAAAAAAGAAACTGGAATTCTGGGCATCTTCTGTAAAGCAGAATAATTTCGACTGCTTCCCTACAGTACATGAATTTCTGACTGAAATAAATTCTACAACCCATGAAGAAGCTTCCAGCACCATTCTACAGCACTTACGTGACTTGCAGGCCTCTTTATTAGAATATTTTCCTACAACTACTGATGGTAATGCGTGGGTTCGAAATTCATTTTTAATTACAGCCAAACCAGTCAGCTTTACTGCGCACGATGATGAAAGCCTAATTGACTTAAATTCTGACTCTGATTTGAAGCAGAAGTTTAAGAATCTTCTGCTGAACAATTTTCGGAGCAGCCTAATAGAAGAGTACCCTAATGTGGCTAAACATGCAGTTCGAGTGCTCCTTCCTTTTGCTACAACTTATTTGTGTGAGATGGGATTTTTGTATTTGTAGTAATAGCCACCTGTCCCAAACCTGGACTTTAGCGTCCAAAATCTGGTCCTGTCCCAAACCTGGACTTTTGCGTCCAAAATTTGGGGGCTTACCTGAAACTCCCCCAAGCTCACTACCAGCTTGGGTATTTGGGCTGCCACCAGGTCAGGAATTTAATTAGAGAGCCTGACCCCCCTCTTTCCTCTCTCTGGTGCCCCCAACCCTCCCTTGGTGGGACACCCAGATTCCAAATCCCTTGGATGCTAAAAGCAGGGGAGAAAACCCCTTCCCCCCCTCCTTCCCAGGCTTGCCTCTTGGTCGAGCCTGCGAGTAGCAAGAAACCGGTTTTTCTGCTTCCCAAGAGATAAGCGTTCTCTACCCTCAGGACAATTGAGATGCAAAATACCAACAGCTTGGCTTTGCCTTTCCCCGTGCCTGCCTTCCCGTGAGGGAGACAGATACCTGATACAGAGGTGATTCTTTTTCTCTTTCCCCGTAGCCTGCTCTTTCCCTGAAAGCAATAGGAAAATAGCCCACAGCCTGGCTTTTCCCTTCCCTTTGCCTCCCTAGGAAAAGAAACTTCCACACGTTTTAAAAGAAAAGTTTAAAAAAAAAAAGAAAGAAAATATAAAACAATAATCTTGCATTAAGAAACTCAATACAGGCTCTTGCTTATAAGAAAATATGAAGAAACAGTCTGATTTAAAAGATAGCCCGATTAAACCAGTCCAACCAATCCACATACATGTAAATACAACCCAAAGCTCCTCATAGCCGAATTGCTTGGGGTTCCTTTGTACTCACAGATGTGTAGGAGACACTTGGAGATAAGATGCAGGTAGGGGAAAGCTTGTTAACTCACAGCCGAGAAAACAAAAAAGACACAGCCATCCACATCTATTCGTACAACACAAAGCTCCTCATAGCCGAATTGCTTTGGGGTTCCTTTGTACTCACAGACTTTTGGTATAATATTTGAAATAAGAAGGAGTTAGGAGGAAACCTTGTTTACTCACAGCCGAGAAAACAAAAAAGACCCTGAGTATCCAAATTCCCGCCCCTGACTTTAAACAATCCAGTTCTCTGATTGGTCCTCTGGTCAGGTGTTTGGTTACCCTTTCCAGGTAAAAGAAACTTAACCCTTACCTTACCTATCTATTTATGACAGTATTATACTGCAACAAAAACTAAATATAGGAATAGACTTGATGCTGTGCCTGACATGAGGATTCAACTTTCCAGCATTATTCCTAATATCAAGCAAATTTGTGATAGAAAAATGCAGAAACACCAATCCCATTAAATCCAAATTTGTATTTCTGTTTATAAAAATAGATTTTCCTAGTAAAAATTTAATTTGTTTGGTGTTTGTGTATATATAAAAACAGTTTTTTTAAGTAGAACACTGTTTTTAATTTTGACTCTTGCACTTGATTTTTGTACTACTTTATACGCGCTTTGCAGTTAGAAATTGTTAGTTCAAGTTATTTTAAATTTGTATTTTTGCTTTGTTGTATAAAATAAAATATATTTGAGCATAAACGATGCAATTTTTTATCTGAAAACCAAACGACTACAAAATAATATTATAAGAGTTTCATAATAGGCTAAAAAGTGTTCCATGGCCAAAAAAGTTTGGGAAACGCTGTTATAGTCTATTAATGCACATATTTTTGGAAAAGTTCAAAGACTTTTATTGGGGAAGTGATAAAATTTTTCAAATAATACTGCATTTAGTCAATTGTCTCTGATTCTCCATACTTTTCATGTCATTATCAAAACTACAGAGCACATGTTGGGACTGCATTGTACTTTAATGGTTCAAAGAACAACAACAAAAAGAACTGCAGATTTACTCTGATTTTCACTTTAAAAAAACACCTTCAAAACCTATGGAAAAAACATGTATTTCAAAAGGTTCACTCTAAGGGATACAATAAAAATGTGAACATAAATATCCTTCCAGCAAACAACCCATGTATTTAGTCTTTGTTGATTTTCTCTTACCGCACATATAAATATAACAAAATACTAGGTCACTGAATACACAAAATGTCACGGCATGTGTACTGTTACAAAGGCATGCTTTTTTAGCAAATTTTTAAAAAATAGGAAATAGCTAACCCAATGAAAATATACAATGCTTTGTACTGGATATGCTACTTCAATCTAAGAACATAAAATGATATGCTTCAGTCCATATTTGTGTCTATCTTTTTTTTTAATGTAAGCAATTGGCCAAGAAAAAGATCAATCCAGTCATGGCTAGATTGTTTGGGAGTATTCTATGTATTGTAGAACAAAACAATGTTTTAGTGGAGGCCTCACAGTAACCCAGTGAAAATAAAAACATCAGAGAAAACAATATTGAAGAATATAAGCAGTCTTTTTTTCCAAATTGCAGGCAGCGAAACAGAAATATTGGCTACAGGAATCAAGGAAAATTTTCTTCATGTCTTTAATTTGAAATTAAGGTATAATATGTGATAGTGATAGTGGAGCACTATATTCCAAAATATGATTAATGGTACCCTGGATTTAAGAGCTTAAAAATAAGTTTGAGGGCTTTTGAAAGTTGTTGCTTTTTACCATTTCTGTAAGCCTCCAAATATTTTACAACAGCACTGGAGACTCTTCTACCTGTGTCTAATAAAATAAAATAATAATAATTAATAATATACTTATTCAGTACTTAGTTACTACAGATATGGGTGATGTAGAAAAATCTAAGAGAAAGCCTAACAGATTTTTTTGGTTTGTTTTTAAGAAAAAGAAAATAATGAGAAAATGAATGTTTATTTTAAACCAAAAGAATCTGATTTTTGCTACAACTTAAAAGCTTTTTAAAAAAGTTACTACTGAGTTGCAATGTGCTGTGTGCGATACACAACACAGAAGAACTTACTGTCATGCCACAAGTAATGCACTTCAAAACATATCAGTTGACCTGAACATGGAGCCATCACAATCTAGTTCTATTTTAATATTTTAATAAATAGACAGAATTGTATTTCTTAGCAGAGCGATCAAAACTGATAGTCTTCCATGTAGCCTATTACAGTAGGACAAAAGCTTTAAAAGGGACACATCTTAATCACACTTCTGTTTGACATTTTTACCTGTTACAGTTACAAGTAATGCTTAAAATTACTATAAATGAAAGGGATTAAAGAGAATTATTTTCTCTTCCTTCTTTTAGTTAATTTTTACATTTGTCAGTACTTGATGTACAGTCAGTTTCCCCTGGATGGACAATAAGTGAGTTTCTTTGTTAATCGAGGTTTTTCACACTGCAACAGGGACAAGGCAGTCAGGGCCGGTGTAACCACTAGGCTAACTAGGCAGCCGCCCAGGGCACCAAGTGATTGGGGGTGCCAAAAAGCATGCTCAGGGGAGGCGGTGGAGTGGAGGTGAGCTGGGGCACGGGGAGGGCTGCCTGCAGCAAGTAACGGGGGTGTGTGTGTGCAGGGGAACCCCTCCCCGCCCCAGCTCACCTCCGCTCCACCTTCTCCCCTGAGCACGCCACCCCTGCTCTAACTCTCCTCCCCTCCCAAGCTTGCAGTGCCAATCAGCTGTCTGGTGCGGCAAGCCTGGGAGGCAGAAGAAGTGGAGCTGGGTCGGGGAGCTGCCGTGGGGGGGCTGGCCCCAGGCCTCTGTGGGGGACGAGGCCTGGCTACTTCCTGCGGGAAGTGGAGTGACCTGGCTCCATCCTGCTCCGCTCCCCTGGAATTACTTCAAGTCAAAGTTGCAGAAACTATCAGAAGCCTGCATCCCAAGAAAGGAGAAAAAATTCATAGACAGGAGTTGTAGACCAACCTGGATGAGCAAGCATCTCAGAGAGGTGATTAAGAAAAAGCAGAAAGCCTACAAGGAGTGGAAGATGGGAAGGATTAGCAAGGAAAGCTACCTTATTGAGGTCAGAACATGTAGGGGTAAAGTGAGAAAGGCCAAAAGCCATGTAGAGTTGGACCTTGCAAAGGGAATTAAAACCAATAGGAAAAGGTTCTATAGCCATCAAAATAAGAAGAAAACGAAGAAGAAGTGGGACCGCTATACACTGAAGATGGAGTGGAGGTTAAGGATAATCTAGGCATGGCACAATATCTAAACGAATACTTTGCCTCAGTCTTTAATGAGGCTAATGAGGAGCTTAGGGATAATGGCAGGATGACAAATGGGCATGAGGATATGGAGGTAGATATTACCACATCCGAGGTAGAAGTCAAACTCGAACACCTCAATGGGACTAAATCGGGGGGGCCCAGATAATCTTCATCCAAGAATATTAAAGGAACTGGCACATGAAATTGCAAACCCATTAGCAGGAATTATTAATGAATCAGTAAACTCAGGGGTTGTACCTTACAACTTTAGAATTGCTAACATCGTGCCAAACCAACCTGATCTCCTTCTTTGAGAAGGTAACAGATTTTTTAGACAAAGGAAATGCTGTGGATCTAATTTACCTCTATTTCAGTAAGGCATTTGATATGGTTCCATATGGGGAATTATTAGTTACATTGGAAAGGATGGGGATCAATATGAAAATTGAAAGATGGGTAAGGAACTGATTAAAGGGGAGACTACAATGGGTCATACTGAAAGGTGAACTGTCAGGCTGGAATGAGGTTACTAGTGGAGTTCCTCAGGGATCAGTTTTGGGACTAATCTTATTTAATTTTTTTATTACTGACCTTGGCACAAAAAGCGGGAGTGTGCTAATAAAGTTTGGGATGACACAAAGCTGGGAGGTATTGCTAACACAGAGAAGGACCAGGATATCATACAGGAAGATCTGGATGACCTTGTAAACTGGAGTAATAGTAATAGGATGAAATTTAATAGTGAAAAGTGCAAGGTCATGCATTTAGGGATTAATAACAAGAATTTTTGTTATAAATTGGGGACGCATCAGTTGGAAGTAACAGAGGAGGAGAAGGACCTCGGAGTATTGGTTGATCACAGGATGACTATGAGCTGCCAATGTGATATGGCCGTTAAAAAAGCTAATGCAGTTTTAGATGCATCAGGCGAGGTATTTCCAGTAAAGATAAGGAGGTGTTAGTACCATTATACAAGGCACTGGTGAGACCTCATCTGGAATACTGTGTGCAGTTCTGGTCTCCCATGTTTAAGAAGGATGAATTCAAACTGGAACAGGTACAGAGAAGGGCTACTAGGATGATCCGGAATGGAAAACCTGTCTTATGAAAGGAGACTCAAAGAGCTTGGCTTGTTTAGCCTAACCAAAGAGAGGCTGAGGGGAGATATGATGATCTCTTTATAAATATATCAGAGGATAAATATCAGGGAGGGAGAGGAATTATTTAAGCTTAGTACCAATGTGGACACAAGAACAAATGGATATAAACTGGACACTAGGAAGTTTAGACTTGAAATTAGATGAAGGTTTCTAACCATTAGAGGAGTGAAGTTCTGGAACAGCCTTCCAAGGGAGTAGTGGGGGCAAAAGACATATCTGGCTTCAAGACTAAGCTTGATAAGTTTATGGAGGGGATGGTATGATGGGATAGCCTAATTTTGGCAATTAATTTGGCATCTTTGACTATTAGCAGGCAAATATGCCCAATGGTCTGTGATGGGATGTTGGATGGGGTGGGATCTGAGTTACTACATAGAATTCTTTCCTGGGTGCTGGCTGGTAAGTCTTGCCCACATGCTCAGGGTTTAACTGATCACCATATTTGTGGTCAGAAAGGAATTTATCTCGAGGGAAGATTGGCAGAGGCCCTGGAGGTTTTTCACCTTCCTCTGCAGCGTGGGGCATGGGTCACTTGCTGGAGGATTCTCTGCATCTTGAGGTCTTTAAACCACGATTTGAACATAAGAACATAAGAACAGCCATACTGTGTCAGACCAAAGGTCCATCTAGCCCAGTATGTGTCTGCCAACAGTGGCCAATGTCAGATGCCCCAGAGGGAGTGAACCTAACAGGCAATGATCAAGTGATCTCTCTCCTGCCATCCATCTCCATCCTCTGACAAACACAGGCTAGGGACACCATTCCTTACCCATCCTGGCTTCAATAACTCAGACATATGTTAGGGGTTTGTTACAGGAGTTAGTGGGTGAGATTCTGTGGCCTGCATTGTGCAGGAGGTCAGACTAGATGATCATAATGGTCCCTTCTGACTTTAAAGTCTATGTGTTTATGAGTCTAACAGACGGATGCTACTGGAGCAAGCTTCACACAATCATGACTGCCACACTCACCATTTCGTGGGACCCCAGGCCTTCCTCATCCTGATCCTGAATGGGGTTCTGACCAGAACAGAACAGAGAGGGAGGGACCTAGATGATATCGTCACCCCTACAGGCTCCAGCTGAATCCCAAACAGCACCTGAGATTATAGTTATTGCCATCATTGATACCATCTCAGGGTATATCTACACTACCCACCAGATCAGCGGGCAGCGATCAATCCAGCAGGGGTCGATTTATCATGTCTAGTCTAGATGCAATAAATCAATCCTCGAGCACTCTCCCATCCACTCCTGTACTCCACTGCTGTGAGAAGCGCAGGGAGTTGACGGCAGAGCAGCAGCAGTCAACTCACAGCAGTGAAGACACCATGGTGAGTAGGTCTAAGTACTTCAACTTCAGCAATGTTATTCACGTAGCTGAAGTTGTGTAACTTAGATTGACACCACCCCCCCCAAGGTAGACCAGGCCTTAGACTGTGAAAAAATGGGCTTTTTCATAAAAAAACAATCTACAGCTAAAGGGAAAGGGAATAAGTAATGTTAAAATGAATGCCTTACTTAGTAATTTACATTTCAAATGCTTTAACTATTTTTCCTTCTTTGCTCTATCATTAATAAAAGGTTAAAAAGGACTTTAAATGGTGCATTTGCCATGATACTAAGCAGACTGAGGTTTCTGCATACCAATGCCAGACCTTTTAACACTTTTTAATGTTGGACAGTGACCGGATTATCACCTTTAGCCCATTTATTTCATCTAAATTGCTACAAGAGATCTTCCTTTGTGAAAACTTTCTTTCTCTGGAGTTCCACCTGGTTTTGAGGAGGATAATAAGGAGGCTGTGGAGCCTGACTATAGGTGTCTACTGTTTAGACTGTCTTTTTCTAGGCCACGGAGTATAAATGCCTAGAGACATGAGAGTTGCCTTAAGGAGTGCATAGCTTCATCCATTTTATTGCTGGACAAATCCACACCCTGGAATGGGAGATCTTCTATAGTGGTCTTCACCTCCCTGGTGTGATGGCTCCAGGTTTCCTATACCCTGGGTTTGGGTACTGCTGCGAACACGAAGCTTCCCACTTGGAAATTTTATATGGTGTCACCCCTCATTATGCTCTTTTTTCAAGGACCCTGAGAGCAAGATGCTCACTTAAAAATATGGCATATGTTTTTCGAAGGCCACTGAAGGAAAACCCAGTCACACAGTTCCACTCCAGACATGGTTAATGAACTCTTTATTGCTTACTAGTAAACTCATGCATGAGCCCATTTACTCTTCATCTGCAGGTACTCTTCATCTCACACACAGGAAAGTCTTTAAAAAGATCCCAGAATCTGGGTTCTTCTTTTTTCCTTCTCAGAAGCTGCTGGGTTCTAGGGCCTCCACACTTGGTCTCTTCCCAGTAGGTCAAATTTCTACAATCCCCAGTCAGACTACTCTTTGGTGTTTTAAGGGTCTGATCCTGGCATCTTCATTGAGATCCCCCAAAATCCCCACCTCTCACCAGCAAATCTCAATTCTTTCTTCCAACAGTCTTCGTCCACACAGACAGGACTAATTGGGTCCACATAGTTAGTGCAGAGCCCACTGCAGCAGTGTAGATTTATACCTGAGCCTGCCTCACACTGACTGTTCATCTAGACAAACTTACGGGTAAATGATGTTGATGTTGGTGTACACCATAGAAGTTGTGCTGGCTCCAGCAGGCCCTCATTGAGTGGCAGTCACTGATGCTGAGAATGCTGGCTCTCTCTCTTTAGATTCCCCTGCACCAGCCATCTGCAATAGTAATACAACCTAGAATCTAACAGATATGTATGGTTTATAAACAGTGTGGGATGTTGGGGAGTATCCAGGAAAATCCCCCCTACTATTTTCCAAGGCTGAGGAGTAGAAAGAATACTACTCCAGTGGTTGTATAATTTTCATAGGGGCCCCTGGCCATGTTATGCAGAGTTCCCTCATCTGTGCTTCACAAATACACAACACCAATGCCAAGCTAGTGGCCAGTATCAAGGGGGTACCTTCACCACAGATACAGTGGTGAATCAAGACTGGTCTCATAGTGTCACCACTTCAGAACCATGAACTTCAGTGCCAAGAAGGTTGATATGGGAGCAACATGTTGGAAACCATTGACATCAAAGTGGAAGGTGACAAAATAGTGAATACTGAAAGGGCTGGTGCTGGTACTGGGACTCCCAGAGTTGGTACCAAGAACACCATTGAAGGGACAGCAATTCCAAAAATACATCCAGCTTACATCTGCTCTTTAGTGGATATCATAGTTGGGTGACTGGAGTCCTTCAGGGTGCCAGAAGGACCTATCTCATGACATATGCTACTCTTTGAGGACGTGAAATGAGCTGATTTTTGCCTCTTCTTTTTACTCAGTCCTTTGGAAGGTGACTATGTGTGTGCTTTTTTTTGTAAAGAGATGCTCTGTTATATCCCCTCTCAGTCAGTGAGGAAGACTTGAGGACAGGAATGGCAGAAAACGTGTTTTTAGAAGAATGTACTCAGGAGTTAACAGCAGACTCAGATCTCAACAGATCTCTTTGGTGAAGACTTCTCTTTTCTGGGAGGATCTTGTTTTCCCTGGGTCTGAAGCAGATTTCATTGATCTGCCTGATAAGAAAAGTTTCAGGTAAGCTTCTCTCACCTTTTTCATGTTTTTTGAAAATGTCCTGCAGATCAAACACTTTTCAGTAATATGCCCCACTCACAGACAAAACAAACATCTGGTACGCCCATTATTGAGGGGCATAGCTGCCTCATATATGTAAACTGGGGAATCTGAGTTCAGCCATAGGGGCTGAAGTCCATATTGGGCATAAAAGAAATATCTAAACAAAAATCTATTGAAAAAAAACTCTATAAACTAACTACTATGTATATTAAAATATAAAAACTATATACCAGAACAACTAGCCAAGTGTAAGAGAGAAAAGACACTCTACTCACATTTCTATCTCACAGCTATGGATGGTAAGGAGGAACTGAGAGAGAGTTGGCCTTACTCTGCCCTTTATGCCCTTGGGAGGGCACTCTAGAAACAGGCATGGCCACAACTGGCCAAAAATATTCTGATCTCAAGCACATGGGGTACATGTATGACAAGAGTAAAATATATATGCACAGTCACTCAAAGAAGAAAATAAGATAGTAAAGACATCAGCTTTGGCAGAGGAATTTGCTGTTGGAAAACAATGACTGGACAAAGACTAATAATGTTATTATTTATTTATATCTTTTATTTTAAAAAAAAACAACATTAAGCCTACAAATTGTGCATAGTCGATGTAACTATGACTCCTGACACTGTTACTCTCATTTTCCCTCTCTTCCAACCCTTATTTGTTTCTTACACTAAATTGTTGCATCATCTTAATGTAGGCCCTGATTCTGCAATTGAATCTGGAAGAGCAGATTTTTCTGCCTCCACAGATCCAACTTACTCCACTAGTTCTACATGGGTTCAAAGGTGTGCCTTCATGGAGGAGTTTGAAGGATTGTGGCCTTAAACTCTTCAGGACACAGACCGTCTCTTACTATGTATTTTTACAGCTTTTAGTACAATGGGCCCCAATGTGACTGGTATGAACATTTATTTAAATAATACATAATTTATTATCAATAAATACCTGAAACTATTATTAGCTCTGTGAGTGATTGGTAGCACTGTATCAAACTGTGACCTTCATTTGACATTATGGCCATCATTTTGAATAAGATGTGGCTTACATTTTGAGTATGAAACTATAACTGCCTAAAGAGGTCAAGGACAGACTAAGGATCTCGTTCTAATGCCTGACTCCTCTCTCAAGTGATTAACACAAGAGCCATCACCATTTGCCTTAACAATGGTTTTGGTATAGAGAGAGTAGCCAAGTTAAAGTAAACTGATTTTCCCAGTTTGTCTAGTGGGAGGTGCCAGCTCTTCCTGGCTAACCATCTGCCTGACACACTGAAGCTGGTCACTTAAATGACAGAGGGGACAAACTTGATTTAATAGTAGAAGCTGTCCAAACTCTCCTTCTCTATCACCTACCAAACAACTCCAAACAAGAGAAGGACTGCAGGAGGGATTACCTGCCTAACATATAGACTGAACCTAAGGATTCACAAGGTGGTCTGAACATAGACTCAGGGGGAGAGTGATATAGGCTTGTGTTGTTCTGTAACTCTTCTAACTCTTGTTCTGTAAGATATGTAACTCTTGTATGCTTTGACAGTAAAAGTTACTGTGATTTTGCAAGCTCCTGGGCAAATCCTGAATTCCTTACTTTCCCTTCCACACAGTCCCCAAGGAGTTAAACTGTAAGCCAGAGTGCTCATGGAGGCGAGACTCTGGAGGAGCAAGCATAAGCCACCAGGGAGGATTGGGAGGTCTCAGCATTGGTTTCAGAGCCTAGAGGAATTGGCCTGCAGAGCCCCAAATCCCAAGGAAGGGGGCCAGAGAGGAAGTCTGCACTCAAGAGTGTGCTCTAGGGACACAGAGTTAGAAACAATGACTGGACACCGCCCACACCCAGCTGGCTTGGAAACATGCAGAATCCAAAGCTAGTGTCCAGTTAGACAGGTAAGTATCCACTAGGGTGATTCAGCCATGTCTATATAACAAGTTCTTTTTAAAAACTGGCTAGATTTCAAGTTGATGGTGCCCCTGTACTATTTTAAAAGATTTTTCCTTCCATCCACCACCAACCTGCCACACAAAAAAATTGTTTTCATATTTTCAGGAAGACAGTCAAAAATACAGTATTTACATACATATTAAACGTGTCCTTCCTCCAGGACATTCTTTACAAGAATAATATTTTTCTGTCAGTCTATTGAACTCAATTGAACTTTAATTTCTTTTTCCCCACCAAATGATTCCTTTTTTTACAAAAGATTATTGAGGTTATTAAAGGGAATGAAGAATAGATTATTATTATTATTAAGATTTATCAGGGAGAGCTGAATCTCACTACGGGGGTTGACTTTCAAATGTTTACAAATTATTTCAAGGTTAAGCTTATGGCTTCCATAAGAGGAGTGGATCCTGAAGTTTGGTGGGTGCAGCAGAGAACTGAAATAAAGAGTTTGGGGAGTGGTTATTGATTCCTTGAACTCATTGTGTCAATAGTTTTAAACCAGGACCACTGAAAACAATTTCTTACAAACACTGCTCCTAAATGCCATCAGCGGAACCACTGTTCCTGGTTGGCAGCAGGAGTGCTAGAATAGTCTTTAATGACAGCTACTATTGTTAATTGCAGCCACTTGAATGCACATTTGCCCTGGCTCTTACGATGTGTGCTGTGCTCATCAGCTCCCACTAGGTATGGTAAAAATTGCAGTTTACATTTTTTACAGTTAGGTGAGGTATTTACAGTATTCCTTATATGCAGAATGGAAATTACTGGTAGTATCAAAAGTACTGTAATTAAAAAAAAGTAATTGACAGTTTTTTAACCATGCTCACTTTAGTGTACAAAATAAACCAGAATTCCACTAATTGGGGCAAGGGTGACCAGATGTCCCGATTTCATAGGGACAGTCCCGATATTTGGGCCTTTTTCTTATATAGCCCCCATCTCCATCCCGATTTTTCACTCTTTCTGTCTGGTCACCCTAACTGGGGCCTAGATCACCCCAGGGAAGCAGTTTTGGAGATTAAATATTTGTTAGGATTCCTTCCTGAGTTTCTCCTCTTTCATTCCATTACATTGCAAAGTTCCACCATTTCACCCACTGCAGAACAACAAGAGGGGACCAGACCAGAATCCCCTGGCAGTTTCTGGGAGGCCAGATCCCTCTGCACAGACTCTGTACATCAACATTATTATAGCTGACAGCTCCACTCCAAAATTCAGCTTGGGGAAGACAATCCATTTTTGACTCCAATGTTTTAGCTGCCTAAGGCAGCAGACAGAGGCAGAGAGCAGGATAAGGCTGCTATTTTGAACAGCAACTTACCCAAGTCCAGGGCTGGCACTTCCATTTAGGCGACCTAGGCGGTTGCCTAGGGCACCAGGATTTGGGAGGGCAGCAGACTGCTCAGGTGGACCTCCTGCAGGCGTGCCTGCAGAGGGTTCACTGGTCCCGCGGCTCCGGTGGAGCATCCGCAGGCACGCCTGCAGCAGGTCCACCGGAGCTGCGGGATCAGTGGACTGTCCGCAGGAAAGCCTGCGGGAGGTCCACCGGAGCCGCGGGACCAGCGGACCGTCCGCAGGAACGCCCTCAGGAGGTCCACTAGAGTCGCAGGACCAGCGACCCAAAAACCCTGGCACGGCTCCTGCCCAAGTCTCCCCCTCACCCCCACCTGGCCTTTTCTGTTGCTTGACTTAGCAGCATCCTTACTTACTGCAGCTTCCCACCACCAAAAGTAGCTCTGTCCTCCCTCTGGGCAGGCAAGAGGGTGCAGTGTGACTGTCTGCCACCAATTCAGCTCTCTCCCTAGAGTTATACTCCTCCAGGCTTGGAAAATCTGAGAGCATGGAGAGAAGCAGTATAGGAGCTAAGCCAGCCATGCAGACCATCCTTGCTACCAGCCTCCTATCCAGCAGCAGCAGCTTTTTCTATCGCTGTGAAGTCAAATGTTAATGAAGGCAACAGGAAAGGAGCACACCAGAAAAGCAAACCACAGGGGGTTATTCTGTCTATAAATAAAGACAATGAACTTGAGGATACTTCTAGGAGGCAAGGATGACATCCTGGTACCCTGCACCTAGGAAATAAATGGACAATGTGTTTGCATTCATGAAAACAGGGTCCCAGCCAACCTTGGTTGAAAACTCTGCAGAGGACTTGGTTGAAAACTCTGCAGAGAAACGTCTTTAGACAGGAGGTTAACCTGCAAGTTAAGTTTAGTTTCTAGAAAGCGTATTATGTTTTTGTTTTATATGTAACCACTTGTTTCCAATAGTCTTACTCACGATGACTTAATCCTTAATAAAAAAAAACTTGTTCTTGTTTTCACTATAAATATCTCTTAAGTGCTGTGGCATTAAGTGAAGTGCTGGTCCAGAGCTGAAGTTTATAGACTCATAGACTCATAGGTCAGAAGGGACCAATATGATCATCTAGTCTGACCTCCTGCACAAAGCAGGCCACAGAACCCTACCCATCCACTTTTATAACAACCCCTAACCCATGACTGAGTTATTGAAGTCCTCAAAATTGTGGTTTGAAGACCTCAAGCTGCAGAGAATCCACCAGCAAGTGACCCATGCCCCACGCTGCAGAGGAAGGCGAAAAACCTCCAGGGCCCCTGCCAATCCGCCCTGGAGGAAAATTCCTTCCCGACCCCAAATATGGCGATCAGCTAAACCCTGAGCATGTGGGCAAGACTCACCAGCCAGCACCCAGGAAAGAATTCTCTGCAGTAACTCAGATCCCATCCCATCCAACATCCCCTCACAGACCATTGAGCAGACTTATCTGCTGATAATCCAAGATCAATTGCCCAAATTAAACTATCCCATCATATCATCCCCTCCATATACTTATCAAGCTTAGTCTTAAAGCCAGATAAGTCTTTTGCCCCCACTACTTCCCTCGGAAGGCTGTTCCAGAACTTCACTCCCCTAATGGTTAGAAACTGGTTTATACTGTTCCTTTGGAAACAGCAGACCCCCACTTGTGAGTGTCCAGTGGATAAGGGATTGGACATTGCAGGGAAAGTTTTGAGGACTCGGGGTTGGTGTGTGCCTATCGTTATCTACAGGGAGACAGCAAGGCCTGGGAGGTAGTGGTTATGCTGCCAGAGACTGTTGGTTTCAGGGACCTGATCCACAGCAGGCAAAGACTCCTCAATCCTGAGCAGCACAAAAGCAAAATATAAAAATTAACCTAGTAATCTGAGGACTAAATCAAAATATGTTTATCTTTCATTAATATGAATTCCCGTTTCAGATTAAGTTATAGACTGGAATATTCAAAGTACAATCCAGTTGAAGATAAAGATTTGTGAGATTCTGGGAACTTAGTTATCATGGTCTGGGCCCATCATCCCTATTTATTTCATTTAAAAAAAACTGAAGACAAACAGTAGCAGAATTAATTCTAATGACTGTATGCATTAGTTTAGAAGTTAATTGGAGGGAAACATCAGAGTGCATCTTCTAACTCAAACAGAATCCATAATTATACAAGAAAAGACTAATAGTAATTACCAACTTTTTTCTTCTTCTTTACACACAAGCAGATTTCACATGGATGATAGAGCTGTGAAGATTATTTTTCATCACTCTTAACAGCAAACAGAATGGCTTTCCATATGATTTATCCAAGCTTGGCTTGTCATGCAGTAGTTGTGTCTATTTTAAGATCATATGTCTGAAATTTTAGATGGTAAAACTCTCAAACTAGCTTTGATCCTTTGAGCTTCAACTGACAGCCTTGAAAACAATATTAGTATGAAGACATCATCATCTCAGTTTTTTACAGAAAAACTCCCTTCATTGACACCAATGGTGCAAAATATGCTAACGATCTTATTAACTTAATATGCAAAACTAAGACAAACTCACCAAACATAGATTCAGGAAAGAGACAACAGAGATGAAAACTGGGAGACACCAAGAAAATATATTTCAAATGCAAAGAAGCTCAACTACAACCAACGTGACAGAGGGAATATTGAGTTTGAGTGGCACTTTCTTCTGCAATTTTTGTGAAATGTGAGAGAATCAAAAAAGACGTTTTAGGAAAAGGAGATGAGAAAAAAACTGTGCTTAACCCTGGGACTGAGATGACTAACTGCACTAACCACTGTGTAACAGTTTGCCACTGGGTCAGAAATGGACAGAAATAATAAATGGACATAGGGTTGAATTTCACAGACACTGTGTAGTCCTGTCCTGGGTAGCCCCTATACTTTGGGATCTGTCTCTTGCTTACAGTTTGGCAACACTTGTATGGGTTCTCATGGAATAATGGTTTTAGAATCATAGAAGATTATCCCAGCCAGAGTTTGTCAAGCTGGGCCTTAAAAACCTCTAAGGATGGAGATTCCACCAACTCTCTAGGTAACTCATTCCAGTGCTTCACCACTTTCCTAGTGAAATAGTGTTTCCTAATAGCCAACTTGGACGTCCCCCACTGCAACTTGAGACCATTGCTCCTTGTCCTATCATCTGCCACCATTGAGAACAGCCGAGCTCCATCCTCTTTGGAATCCCCCTTCAGGTAGTTGAAGGCTTCTATCAAATCCTCCCTCACTCTTCTCTTCTTTTATTGGTTTGAACTGACACTAATACAATCTGTTAAATGGAGCCACTGACTCCCAGCCCGAGCGTGTCAACCGAAAACATATGCAGTTTCCCCTCTGCTCTGGCATCCTTTCCATTATACAAGAAGGTTGATAACCCCAGCTTGCTTTCCTCAATCTGGTGAAATCATTTCTGCCACCAACAAGATCAGTTGTCTCTTACTTGGTCTTGACAGTGAAGGGTTTCACAGACTGTGTGTTTGTTATTGAAGCAAGGCAAGTGGAGTACTCAGATCAGAGCAATCTACACAAGAGTATTTAACAGCCTGACCATGCTCCAGGAGAGGACAATCAAAGTGGCTTTCAAAAAGTCTAGCAAATTTTCTCGGTCTCACCAACTCCCATGTAAATGTTGGGATAGCCATCTTTGATAGTTGAAATAAAAGAATGAAGAGTTATATGGCAACAAAGCAAAGGATCAAACAACAAATAATTTTGTTAAAGCAACCAATTATTTTAAACCGTTTTAAAGCCAGTGCATTTTGTAATCTAAATCACATTCATAATATTTTATCCATAGTAACTGATGTTCCAAAACAATGACATCTGTCAGGCTGTCATATGAAAACTATGGATAAGATATGGATAAGCATCCTGGTAACATGAAAGCACTATGTAGTTCATGTTTATGTGAAGTCTGTACTTCTTCCCACACAACTGATTTTTTTAAGAAGCCCTGGAACTAAAAGATGCCCTTTCCTGTATGACCTGATACATTATATAATTTTAGTACAATGTATAAGACTCTATTGTAGAAAAGAAACCTGATTTGATAGAATAGATTACATTTCTGATTAACTATTAACCTGGTAGTAGGCCTTTTTGCACTGGAAGATTTTACTCATGTAAACTGCTTCCTCTAAGGAATGAGAGATCCTTTCTCACTACATTGGCACCTAATACACTATTCTGCAGAAAAACTGACTATCATAGCGGTTTGACATCTATCTTACTTTCTTTCCTCCTTCATCAGACTCCCCTGCTTTTCTGCTAATTAAAATACTGCCTATCACTGGTACATACTGGACAAAGAGAATGAAGCCATGTGGCATGAATGTCTTTGTTCAGTCTATAGTGAGTGACAAATAGGAAGATTTCACTGCCTTCCAAATGCCTACCTTGAACTTCCAAAAAGAAAAATGACTGGGTCAGACGTTGCAGTTCGTGATACACCACATTATTGAAGAGTCTTCTCTACTGTAACTGGATAGATTCCTCAACAGAAGATATTTTACAAATTCTCTTATGGTTTTAAAATCACTATCATCTGCAGAATAATTTAACTGTGAAACTGAACCATAGATCTTGACAAAAAGTCATTGTAGGATTAAGTTATGGTTTTCAAAACTTGACAATAGCTTCACATTCCTTATGTCAAACTTTAAGACTTCATAGTACCCAAGTAAATTGTTCCCCTTTTATTTTTTTAGCCAGTATTCATAAAGTTTGCCTAAACATGACTATTCAGTAAACTAGAAAGAAAAAGGGAAAACAACGAGGAGGGAGAGAAGAGGGCATTGGCAAATGTCCCTGGTCTATTTTGTTTATCTGTTTGTAACTTTTTATTAATAAAATGCTTTCGATATATATTAACTTTGTTTCACTACCATTGAAACAGGAACACTGCAAGAGTTTTGATAAAAAGGTATTAGAATAATTCTATGTAAATTGCTCAGAAATTTGTTTTAAGAACCTTTCACATGAGTTAGAGTCTTACCACGACTATTACAAAATGGATACTAACAAAACAGAGATTTCCAGGAAGGTTCTTTGGTCTGTGAAATAGCCCAGCAGACCCTGGAAATTTCCTGTTACCTGATTATTCTGGTGAAGGTAAATTTTAAAGTGTTAAATAGAAAGGAATCCATACTATTACGAGTTTATGCACAGTCCACTGTCCCCAGTTCACTGGTTTCTCAAGGCATAAACCAGCAAAACTATATAAAAAGTTACGTTTTTAGATAATGGCAGAGTTTATTTTTCCCTTGATATGCATTTTCAAATCTTGTATTGTACAGATATTGTGCTATATTGTAGTTTCAAGTAATGGCAGCCTCTCCAGAACCTGGGAGACATTTCAATCAATCCACTGGAATAATATTAAATGGTATGGAGTGTAACAATTTTATTTGACTAAGAAACTACTTGTGAAATATGAACTACTTCATCCTCCAAAAGACAGCCAGATAACAGCGGTCATCAACTTACTTAAAGGATTATCTTTTGCAGTCAACCAATCTTGAAGGTTCCATCCCCTAACAGGGTCAGGCATTCTAGCTGTCATGTGACTTTACTAGGAAATCTTATTGTGTTTAAGCATGATTGGAAGGGATTGAGTTAGCTAAGTGACTGGCTGGTGGGTGTGAGCAAGTACAAGACAGACATGTTAGGACTGTGTCAGCTAGTCATGGTTTAACTCCAACGGTTTTTCTTGTGTAGCTTTTTAATTGCCATAGAATTTATATTGTTTTGATAGTCTATAACTGAGAATTGAATTGCACTGTGAAACTCTTAGCCTGCCAACTTAGTGTCACGGCTCATGATTCAAGAGGGATGTTTCAAATCCCTCATCTCCCACATTCCCTAAACAGAAAGGATGAGCTCTTGTTAAGAGGTCTTCTTCATTAACCATTCACTTCGGTTAGAGTTGTGGATGCTCAGCACCTATGAGAGTCAGGTCCTAGGTGTCCCAAAGCTGAGAAACAAAAATGTGAAGCACTCAAAAATTACATCACTTTTGAATGTCTTGATCATAAGCTCTTTGTAACTCAGTTAACTCAGCTGGGAATAACAGCACTTGCTCACTATAAAGTGTGTTTTAGTCTTCTCTTAAAAAGGAGCATAGTAAATAAGGCAGAAGTAGTAACAGTAGTTGTGTTATAAAATAACTTCAATTGCTTCACAATGGGTTGAAATTGTCTAGTTTCACTGCAGCTTTTCCATATTTGTCTGTTTTTTCTATCTGAAATATGATTTGGAGCAAGGCAATACACCTTAAATGAATCACAAGAGACATTCCTGGGATTGCAGCAGGAACAGAATATTAATAAGCTTACTATATTTTTCCCTCTTCTCCACGGGCAGCAACAGACCAATGTCACAAAAGGATTTTGTGCATCTGCACATCTGGACTTCAGCCCTCTCTTCACTAATATTAATAGATCCTATGAAATGAAAAGACTGATATTAGGGAAGTATGGAAATACTCAGTTTCCTAAGAATAATGCTATTGGAACTTGGTTCCTGCTTTCTTTTATAGATTTCTTGAACTCCAGATTGAAATATTTGGACTCAGAATATCAGGTGCAGGAGATATTAAAAGGATCCTACCTTTACTGAACTTCCAAAGGCAGTGTTGGAAGAGCCCACTCAGATATTTGGGCAATGCCCTGCTTGACCTTTCCTTTTCCCCCTATCAAAATCTTCTTATTACATTTGGATTATTACAGTAAGGAAAGAATCTGATGCTGTGAAGGCCATTGGCACATATACATTGAAAAGATGCAAAGAATATGCATATATAATTTCATTCCATTTTAGTGTGTAATATATTAGAAGGAAAATAGAATACAGAATTACATTTTTAATAATTTATCATGTAAATCTATGGAAACTGAGGCTATTTACAGCAAAATGGTAAAAAAAATTAAGGAAATGATTTTACAGAATGACTGACTGATTCAAATAACAAATGCTTTGTTATGAATTTATTTATTTAAAGATAAACCAAGGCTCAGCACTGCAATGTTAATATAATAAAAAATGTAGTATGTACACAATATCAATAAACCATTTTCTAGTAATGATCATCTGATTCAATGATAGTTAGACTTCCAAATGGTTAAGTGAATATTTTGGTGATCACAACTGAACAAAGTCCATGTGGAAAGAAGTGCATCTATTAAGAAAATACAAACCTATTTAAATGTGATAATCCAGATTAGTTGATCTAATTAGGGCGGGTTGAATGATTTGGAGGCTGTTAACTGAAATATATAGAGAGATGAAATATTTCAAGTTCTAATTATTCTCATTACCTGAATTCCATTGTGCTTTCTCATCTTATCATACTATGACTACTTAGTACACTCTTAATTTTAAGATCATCTTTTCCACCTCAAAGCACCAGCAGTTTCAGCTGACATTTTTACGGAGTCTTCAAAACATCTTTTGAAATTAGCAGGAGAATAATGCTTCTTGTAGCATCTTATAAATAACCAATACAGCACTTAAAACACAGTCAAACCTGAATTAAGTCCTTGTTCTCTAATTAGAAAAAGACACTTTGTTCTTTAGCAGACTTAAACTGAGTACTATATAATCATTTTAGTTTAGCATACCCCTGCTGCTGGTTGAAAATTTTACTCAACCATTCAAGAATAGTGTAAGGGTTTAAGGTTAACTGTACTGCATGAAGACATTTAATCTTTTTTGTCCTTCGTACCATGGTTTGTCAAGTGAACAATTTTCCTTTGTGATATAAAAATGTAAATGCTAAAAATAAAATTAAAATTATACTTGGCTTATTTTTCTCTCTGTAAACAGCATTTTCATGTATAGAAATATTAAAACCAGAAGCTAAAAGAACACCTTACCAAGAAGAAAACATGATGAACTAATTAATGTACAGTGTGATCTCATTTATAAAATGAATTCACAGAAATACTAGCAGAGCAAGCATTAACTATTGATCTAGTAGAACCACATGCCTTTGAGTAATTTCACAAACAAACAACAACAAAAAGACAATGGAAGATATTATGTACATCCTATACCTGCGTATGATATGCATGACATGTCACAACTCAGCCCAGTACTTGAAATAAAGTGTACAATGCCACAACAGTGAATTTCTTTCAAAAATGAACATGCCAAAGCTCAAGCTGCCTATCGGAGCTAATTATGTGGCCTACAAAGACAGTTCATGTACATGTTTAAGGACATTTAGAATAAAAATACATTTCTGAACAAAAGCTTATAAGCTGGTTGTAGCTCTAATTGAACTTCTTTTCTTATAGGACAAAGCATTATCTAACTGTAAGAAAATAACTACAGTTTCTTTAAAAAAAGAAAATTGTTAACATCCATAGTACTCGGTTTTTAAGTAAATATATAGTAGGTCATGTGCATCAGAAATAACAATATTAGGCCTGATTCTCTACTCTTTTACACTAAGGAAATTTCATTGGAGCCAATGAACTTGCAGTGATATAAAAGTGAAGTAGCATAGTGAATTTCATTAACAGTGATTGTGTTCTGAACATTCAAACACCAAGCACATTTGAATGAAGACTGGACTACTGTATTCACTAAGCACAGTCATTTCAAATGGTGGCTATATCATCTTAACATCCAGTAAGAAGGTTCTATCAGCTTTACTTCTCTAGATACCACATTTATAGAAGTATCAAGTAGCTAAGAACTATATGGCAAGGACCATTAGAATAGGTATATGTTACATTCATTCACACCACTTGCCCCTCATTTTCAATATTATTTGACTTTAAGGCAGAGTTGAAGGCTGATAATCCCCAACTCTGTAGCTCTGAGAAAAATTGCTCTAATTTATCTTATTGATGTACTGGCATCTTCACATGATGGCCCAACATTTCAAGAGCTCAGCACTCACAAGTGGGCCACATTGAACTGGACAGATTTTTGAATGTGCTCAGTACAGCAGCTCCTTGTAACAGTGTGGCGTGCACCCTTCACATGTGCCCCCTGGTCGAGTATGTGCATGCCTGCAGTTTTTCTTGATTTCCTCTGCTCACGGTGACTCCTGTCGGCTGCTATACTCACCAGGCAGGCCTTCAGTGACTCGCCCTCTGCCTGAATCATAATCTGTCCATGTGCAAAACAAACCCCTTCCAGGGTACACTGTCCAACCAGGCCTTTCTCAAAGGCCTCAGTAATGTCCTGCAGCTCTTACTGGGCCCAGTCCCTTCACAGTCCAACAGGGCCCATCACGACCCATCACAGTCCAACAGGGCCCATCATGATACCTTCAGTTGGAGTGTCCCTGCAGCCTCCCTGGGCTCAGTCCTTAATCTGACCAACAGGGCCTATCTCAATATGGCCTGCTTATGTGCAAAGGTTCTTGCTCTGGGGTGGAGCAACGCCCTCAGGGCTTCCTCCCTGAAGACGCTTCAGCTATCACTTAGTCCTCTGACCCCAGCTCTCAAGCTCAGTCAGTCTCAGTTCAGCCCTCTTCTGGAGAGAAGGGGAGCAATAACAGTTCCAGGTACAGTTCCTTTCCTGGGCCTATGTGAATTACCTTCTCTCAGGAGATAGCCATTTCACCAGTGGCTGTTGGGAGGGACCCGAGCCCTCCCACTACTCCAGGTCCCAACCCACGGACTCTCTCAGTAGCAGCCATGTACCATGTCCCTTTAACTAACTGCATTTCCCTGGGCCACTTCCTGCAGCCCTTATCTTTGTCGAGTCCTAGCAGCTAGCAAGGAGCACCTTTCTTGCTCCCCCTGGTCCCTGCCAGCAACTACCTGCCTTGGCCCTTGCAGCTCATGCAGCCAGCCAGGAGACACTTCCTCTTAAATTTATTTAGAAATATAAATTGGCTATGTGACATCTACACACACACACACACACACAAATACTGCATAAAGAAATAATTTCTATCTTACATTCAAGTTATTTTATGTACTACTCTGTTAGCCTTTTACTAATAAAGTCTCTTTTAGGTTTCCATTTTAAAGGCCCAGTTAATACTTGTGATGTTGCACTCTATATGTTTATGAAAATATGCTTATAAGTATAACTATAACATAACTGGAATATGATTTATGCTAGATATGACGTAACATATCTTTGCAAAGGTTATGATCTACTGAATATATTCATCCTATTTGTATGCATGTATCCTTTTTATATCTGAAGTTAAGAGCGTTGGCTCTATGCTTGTATTTGATGTGTTTGCTGTAGGAAACACATAAGGAAGACTTGGCCAACATATCATGAAGGGACTATTCAAGTAATGGGCAGTAATAAACTAACAATGGACTTTGGGAGATGCCAATCCACATCTGAGCTTTCCTGGGAACATTCAAATTAATATGCAAACAATGGCGTTGGCCTGCAAAAATCTGAATCATTCATGGACATGTGGCTTGCCCAGTTGGCTACAAACTCCATCTTGTTGCTGTGATTCCACTCACAAGAGAGAGAATATAAAAGGCCCTGAAAGCCTCTCCATTTTATCTCCAGCTGGCTCAAGAGTATGAGTGATTGCTGGACCCAGGCCATAAACTACAACCTTGGTCTGAAAAAGATTGTACCTGAGATAACATCTAGGGTGAGAAGTTAGTATTTGTAGATAGATCCTTAGTGTATTAAGTTAGCTTTGCATATTTTGTTTTATTTTGCTTGGTAACTTACCTTGTTCTGTCTGTTATTATTTGGAAACACTTAAATCCTACTTTTTATACTTAATAAAATCACTTTTGTTTATTAACTAACCCAGAGTAAGTGACTAATACCTGGGGACTCAAACAGCTGTGCATATCTCTCTATCAGTGTTATAGAGGGTGGACAATTTATGAGTTTACCCTGTATAAGCTTCATATAGATTTATTTGGTGTTTGGATCCCATTGGGAGCTGGGTGTCTGGGTGCTGGAGACAGGAGCACTTGTTAAGCTGTTTTCAGTTAGGTCTGCAGTTTTGGGGGTGGGTGGTTCAGACCCTGGGTCTGTGTTGCAGCAGGCTTATGTGTCTGGATCAATAAGGCAGGGTTTTGGAGGCCCAAACGGGCAGAGAAAATGGGTTCAGAGTTAGTCTCAGCACATCTGGTGACAGTCCCAAGGGGGTCTCTGTGACCGAACCCGTCACAGAACTAGGGTAAGAACTAGTGTCCAAACACAGCAAAAAATCTCTTTTCTGTGAGCAGTCTTTTTCCACTTCTGTTCTGAGGATACAAAAATCATAGGTACATGTAGTTCAGTGCGTGGGCATTTGAGAGGTCAGTCACTTTTGGAGTTGAGAAGTAGCTTATGAGAAACACTTAGGCCTGGTCTACACCGGGGGGGGTGGGGGTGGGGGTGGGAGTCGATGTTAAGATACGCAACTTCAGCTACGGGAACAGTGTAGCTGAAGTCAATGTATCTTATTTCAACTTACCTCCTGTCCTCACAGCGCGGGATCGACGGCCACGGCTCCCCCGTCGACTCTGCTACTGCCGTTCGCACTGGTGGAGTTCCAGAGTCGACAGGAGTGCGTTTGGGGATCACTATATCGCATCTAGATGAGATGCGATATATCGATCCCCGACTGATCGATCACTACCCACCGATCTGGCAGGTAGTCTGGACATACCCTTAAAGTTGGTGAGGAAAAAACTGATCTTGTCTGAAGTGCTTCCTGTTCATGGACAGATGATTTCAGATGTAGGAAAAGGCAATTAACTAGGAGCTAAAGGGGCCAAGTATACTCCTGATCAGCAGTATGTGGAAGAACCAGGGTCAGTAAAGAACAGCAGAACAGACAAATCACAATACCCAATATTATAACAGTCTACATGTAGTAGCCTTATTGTAGTATATGGTACTACTGAACCTTTGTAATTGTGTTACTTATGTTACAGCTCCTTCTACCAAGCTTGCTGCTTTCTCTCCTTTCTACTTTCCAGCATAGCTGTCTTTCAAACACCTCTTTTTAATAAGCATTGTCTTGCAGATTTGTTAATAAGGCTGAGTTGTCTTTCTGCAAGATCCAAGATAGGTATCTGCAAAATCTAGCTAGGATTATGAGGGTTTGGAAGCATTCTCCAAGTTCCCAGTACCAGTCATACCATCATTGGATGCCATTGCATATTCCAGCACCTTATACACTAACAATGGAAACTTTGTCTATCATGAAAGGATAAGATTTTCAAAACCAGATAGTGATTTTGCATGCCCCAGCTCTTGAATGCCCAACCTGAGACATCTTTAAGTTGCCTGTTTTTCAGAGAACAGGTGCTGAGCACTTTGAAAATCAGACCCTTTACGTTATCTCAAGTTGGGCAACCAAAAACTGACACTCCCCAAATCATTAGCTATTTTAAAAATCTTGTTTTAAATACAAAAAGAATTGGCATGTCCCTCTCTTAGAAGAGATCACCCATTGAATCTGAAAGCATGCTCCATCACAGAGCATAAAAAGAAATAACACATGTAAGAGGTGGGAAAGATCTAGTCAGTCATCTGGTGTATTTCCCTGCCAAAGCAGGATTGTCATTTACAATATTTGCCATTGTTTTATGTAGTCTAGTTTTAAACTGAAGTATGTATTGTACATACTTACTCATGCATCCTTCAACATCCTTCACCATAGTATCCAATAAAGTTAACAACCTCTCCCCACACACACTCACTCTCCTGCCACAAAAATCAGCCTACACATGGGTCAGTAAAATTACTATCATATATCGGCCATGTAAAATACCCTATACACTTACCCTGACATAGTGGTTGTAACTTTAAAGCCTGATTTAACAGATAATCCATACACCAGGCTCTGAAGATCATAGGTTCCCACAGGATACCAGAGGAAATAAATTTTGTAAGTTAAGACTTCAATATCTATTGTTAATTGTGTTTTCCTTTTTGGTACTAAACATTTTTAACCACAACCGACAACAAGCATGCCTCAACTAATTCTAACTGTCCCAAGCAGATGTAGAGGAATAGATGATTTCAGATAACCAACTCCCAGCTACTTAGGGTTTTTCAGGGGGAAGGGCGCTATTTGTTGTTGGTTTGGTTTTGGTGGTTTTTTTGGCTATTCAGCCAAATATTTTCCATTGCTTAATTTCATCCCATTTCCCTTATTTTTATTCTGTTGGACAACCTTGAACAAATACTTGTTGAAAGTATACCACTGAATGAGAAAAGTAGGTGTAGCATTTTTAATTTCTCCCCATAAAAGTCAATCCTTTAGTCCCATACTCATTTTTGTTGGTATTATCTAAAATCCCTTCAGACATGACATTTTTTTCGAGTACTCAGTGGAGCTGTATCCAGCATTTCTGGAGAAACATCAACACATATAGGATAACCTATCCTTCAACCATCTTCATATGCGATCCAATACTGGATTGCCTGTTTTGCTGCCACGTAATATTACAAGGTCATCATCCATACCCTAGCTCTCTTTTGGTATTACTGCTTTACAAAGGATAAATTATGGACTAGAGCCGTAGCCCTGCAGAGATTCATTAACCCAATATAAGCTCAAAGAGTCATGCCTCCTAAAGAACCTGGGGTCTCAAGCTACTCTACCACCTTTAAAGAGCAGAGCATATACTCCCCCATGCAGTACAGACGGGGGTGCTAAAAGGAGTGAAGTCATTGGCCTACCTCTTCCTAGAGACCTTTCCAGAAACTAGTGTTGCTTAGCCAAATCCTTGGACTTGTTGAAAACAACAAACCCCCCATGCCCAGCCACAGGTGGGTGTGGGTGTGGAGGGGGAGGGAAGAAAAGCTTCAGTCCCTCATTTGCATACTTGCATAAGAGCCAGGCACCATCTTGCACCAAATCTGACTCTACCACTGAATTGCTGTGTTCCCAGTTTCCCCCTCACATAGACCTTAGGCTCTGATTCAATAAGCTATTTCATCATCTGTCTATTTTACACATGACTAGACCCATTAGAACATAAGAACAGCCATAGTGGGTCAGACGAATGGTCCATCTAGCCCAGAACCCTGTCTTCTGACAGTGGCCAGTGACAATAACAAATGATTCAGAGGGAATGAATAGAACAGGCAACCATCAAATGCTCCGTCCCAATTGTAGTAGTTTCATTGACTTCAATGGGACTACTCTATGTTTAAAGCAAGGCACATGCTCAAGTAACCTTGCTGAACTGGGGTCTTAACATCCATTTTTCCAGGTTATATCTAGCTATACATCTAACTTTTCTAGGTTTCATTCTATTATTTCTTTTCTCTCTGCCGTTGGCAATAATCCCAGTTAGTATAATCTGTGAATTTAATTAATATATTTACCCCTCTTTGTTTTTCGTTAATAAAGCTGTTGATAAAGGTGTTGATTTAGATCAAGCTTTATGCTAATCTCTATGGCATTCCCATTCCACACACTGCCATATATCCTTACCTATAGTTAACAGTCCTTCAGTCACTTTTTAATATATGTAATAGAGCTCATATCCAAATGAATTTGAAATATGGTAATTTTTAAAGTACCAAACAATTTTTAGAGCACTACTGCACTCTCTTCGTTCATTAATGTAATTTTATCAAAAAATAGCAATAGAGCTTGTCTAGGGAGATTCAATCTCTATAAATTCAGGCTGGTTATTTGTCTTTGTTCCAGTAACCCCTAGATGCTTACAGATATTCTCTCAATATTTGTTCTATTACTTTGCTAAGAATCGAAATTGGATTTAACAGACAGCAAGTGACAGGTTGACACCTTTTAGTTTGAAGATTCATATCACTTGTCCTTTCCCACTTCACCACAAGTTCTCTGTGATTTTTAAAATTATAAAGACTCACATATAACCAACTGGCTGAGTAAAATTGAGAAGTTGTTTCACTGGAACTCTTTTTGGAGATCTGAAATTGTCCAAAATACATTAGAGTAACTATGAAGATGGGAGAGAGGAAATGGACCTGAAGGATAGGATTATTGGGCCTGACCCAGCTTCCAGTGAAGTCAGTTAGAGTCTTTCTATTGATTTCAATGGAAACTGAACCTTGTTATTCAAGTTAGCAGAGGTAGTTAAGTTGAATAGCAAAGGTAATGGACCTCAAACAGAGTGCTTATATTTAAGGACTTGGGTTAGGGAAGAACTTAAAGAGCAAGAAAATATATCTGCTTTTCTTCCTTGTTAAAAATTTAAATTACCTGGTTCATATGATCCCCAGTGTCGGAAGGAATTTATTTTAGCACAAAGAAATGATGGAAAATCTGAAGGAAAGAAAGGGGCTTTCAAAGGCAACAGACACTCACAGAATCAAGTTCTCTGAAAAAAAATAAATTAGTTTCTATTTTTAAAGATGTTACCCACAAGACAACAAGACCAGGAAAACCTACTGGGTTCAGATTGTTATTACTCGATTCTATTTTGTGTAGAATTGAGATGATGTCTAGCAAATTCTTGGTAGTCCATCAATCCGATGATGACAAATCTGTGTTGGTCTCATGGTGTGCTCTCTAATGACTGTACAAGTCAATTCTGGAGGTGCACATTTTGCAGCAGATGGTGCATGGGAAGTTCACGGTCAGTGGGTTGCGCGCTGCTGATGCTCTGTGACGTCGTTCGTGTGTCTCTTGTAGACGCCAGCAGCGGTCTTCCTCAAAGGCGATACAGGTATTTCTAACTGTTGCACGCCACTGTGTTCTGTCGATGGCGGCGTTCTCAAGATCCCTAGGTTTGATACTACTGTATTGCAGATTGGCTTTGATGGTGTCCTTGTAATGTTTCCATGGATGACCTATATGCCGGATGCCCTGGGAGAGCTCACCATACAGAAGCTGACAGGGGATTCTGTTGGCATCCATGTGGCTGACATGACCGGTCCAACGTAGCTGTGACTTCATGATCATCATTTCAAAGCTTGTCATCTGGGCTCTCTTGAGCACCTCGAGATTGGACACTTTGTCTTGCCAGCGGGTCTTCATGATGTTGCAAAGGCAGCACATGTGGAATGCTTCAAGCTGCTTTATGTGACACCTATATAGTGTCCATGTTTAGCAACCGTACAAGAGAGATGAGAGAACAACAGCTCTGTACACAAGCAGTTTTGTTGACATCCGGTTGTTGTGGTGGTTTACAACTTTGACACGCAGACAGCCAAGTGCCTGGCTTGCTTTGGATATTCATGTGTTGATCTCATTATCCAGTGATCCATCACTGGATATGACACTACCCCCCCAGGTATTTAAGTTCTTCCACTACTTTAAGATGAGTGCTGTCTATGGAGATACTTGAGACAGAAGGCATTTGACCCAGGTGTAGGTTGGGTCTTTCCGAGGCTGATAGTTAGTCCGAAGAGTTGCGAGGCCTCAGCAAAATTGTTAACAATGTGCCTGAAGATCATTTTCAGCGTGAGCCATGAGGTCACAGTCGTCGGTAAAGAGTGCCTCAAGAACGGAGTTCTGCACTGTCTTAGTCTTTGCATTCAAGTGACGGAGTCAAAAAAGTGAACCATCGATTCGTGCCAGTATTTCAAGTATATACATCGGTTCCAGATCTTTCATATTGCATGGTTAAGGACGCATTGCAAAGTAACAGGTTAAATTAGGACAGGTGTGCAGAACACACCTTGTTTCACGCCATTGGTGATGTTGAAGGGGCTGATGTGGCTCCATCAGACAATACTATCACCTTCATGCTGTCATGAAAAAGGCGTATAATCTGGACAAATTTTTCTTGAGCAGCCAAGTCGTGTAGAATGGTCCAAAGGGCTTCCCTGTTGACGGTATCAAACGCCTTTGTCAGATCTATGAAGATAGCATACGGTGCATATTCCTGTTCATGCACTTCTCTTGTATTTGTCTGACAGCAAAACACTATGTTAACTGTTGCTCCGGCCCAGGTCGGAAAACCACATTGACTTTCAGGTAGATTTGCCTCGGAAATACTGGGCTATTAGACAGTTCAGGATGATGCAGGTGATGATCTTCCGCACCAACGGAGAGGAGGGATATGCCCTCTATAGTTTCCACATTCTGCTTTGCTGCCTTTGTTCTTGAAAGAAGAGACAACAGTAGCCTCACAGAGGTCCTGTGATATGTTTTCATCCTCCCAGATGCTGAGATCACACTGTGGAACACTGCTAGTGCTGCTGGACCTGCTGCTTTGCATATCTCTGCTGTGTTCCCATCTTTTCCATGAGCTTTTCCTGACTCATCAGCTTAACAGCTTTTTAATCTCATCTATACGGGTTGGAAAGGTCAAGATCTGTCAAGTAGCAGGATGGTTGTGGAATTTCATTGAGGACACTTATTATTCACGGTGATGGTCTATGAAGAGGATTGCCGAAAGTGTTCTCGTTCATCTCTTTCGCTGATGCTTTCTTTATCCTTTATCAGTGTTGTGTTGTCTATGACGGCAATGGTGCCTTGGTTTAGAAGGTCATAGATACAATTTATAGCATGAGAACATCTTTGAGTTGTGTGAGTCTCAGCATGTGCTCATTTCTTTGGCTTTGCTCTCCATCCAGTTGTGTTTGTGGTTAGAGGGGAAATAATACTGGTCACTGGCTGAGTAGTGTTTCTGTTCCCTGAGTGACCAGAGCAGGGTCTGCACTAGAGTATCAGGATAACTTGCTAGAACCAATTAAGGCAGACAGGCTGATTAGAACACCTGCAGCCAATCAAGGCAGGCTAATCAGGGCACCTGGGTTTTAAAAAGGAGCTCTCTCCAGTCAGATGTGAGGAGCCGGAGGAGCCAGAGGAGAGGAAGTGCGTGTGAGGAGCTGGAGCAAGAGACACAAGGAGCTGAGACTGAGAGGGTGTGCTGCTGGAGGACTAAGGAGTACAAGCATTATCAGACACCAGGAGGAAGGTCCTGTGATGAGGATAAAGAAGGTGTTGGAGGAGGCCTTGGAGAAGTAGCCCAGGAGGTTGTAGCTGTCACACAGCTGTTACAGAGGCACTATAGACAGCTGCAAATCCATAGGGCCCTGGGCTGGAACCCGGAGTAGAGGGCGGGCCCAGGTTCCCCCCAAACCTCCCACTCCTGATCAGACACAGGAGGAGTTGATGCCAGACGTGTGGGGGAGATCACTGAGGTGAGCAACATTGCCAAGGTGTTTGTGCCGAGAGGGAAGCCGATCGTGAAGTTGAAGAGACATCCCTGACTTAATCTGTTGATCGTGTCCAGCACTCTAGCGCCTCGCATTACTCTGAGTTCGATGCATCTATGTCTCAGAAGTCTCGCCTCCTATACACATGGCAAATCTGATCAGATTGCCACTGTTTGGACCTAGGGTGCCAATACCATGTGGTTTTTGTATTGGTCCGCTTTGTCGGCGACAGAGGTGTTTGGTAATTGGTTCAGGTCTATTTTCAGAGACAAAGCTCAAAAGGAGGAGTCCAATTGCTGTGCATTTTTGCCTACAGCCAATGTTGGCCCTGGTACTCCCTTCCAGTTCTCGCTGTCAGCCCCGACTCGGGCAATTGAATAGCTCCAGGTAGGTAGTAATTTGTCTGTTACACGTGTTGGCCTTGAATCAGTCTGTCGGAGAATCTCGTAGTAATTGTTCCTTTTGAGTTGTCAGAACATGTTAGAGTGGGCGCATATATGCAATTGATGATGGTGGCATCAACCTCTGGCATTGTAAACAAGTTCCTTCTAAACTCTCTCTTATCTCAAATATTCTACTAACATCTGTGAGTACAAAGGAAAGCAAAGTAATTCGGCTATGAAGAGCTTTGTGTTGTATGTACAGATGTGGATTGCTGTGTCTTTTTGCTTCCTCGGCGGTGAGGGACAAGCTTTCTCCTAACTCCATCTTATCTCAAAGTTTCTCCTAAACATCTGTGAGTACAAAGGAAAAGCAAAGTAATTCGGCTATGATGAGCTTTGTGTTGTATTTACATGTATGTTGATTTGTTGGACTGGTTTAATCGGGCTATCTTTTAAATCAGACTGTTTATTCATATTTTTCTTATAAGCAAGAGCCTGTATTGAGTTTCTTAATGCAAGATTGTTGTTTTATATTTTCTTTCTTTTTTTTCTATAAAGTTTTCTTTTTAAACCTTGTGGAAGTTTCTTTTCTAGTGAGGCAGAGGGGGGAGGGAAAAGCCCAGACTCTGTGTCTCCACCTTCCTATTGTCCCAGGGCGGGAAAGGCTGCAGGACAAAGGGAGGGGGAATCTCTTGTGTGAGCTGACTAGGTGAATGCCTAGCCTCGGGAAGCTAATTTGCCTCTCCGGTTGTATTCAAGGAGTGAAGTATAGCATTGCACGGCCTAACCCAGGAAGGGGGGGAAGCTGGAGAGGAGAGAGAGAGAGACCGGGGTCACCAAGTGGTCTTGGCCTCCTGTCCCAGATCTGGACTTTAGCGTCCAAGACCTGGGTGCTTACCTGAAACTCCCCGAAATATCACTACCAGCTTGGATATTCTCGCTGCCACCAGGTCAGGAATTATAGGGCCTGACCCCCCTTTCCTCTCTCTGGGTGTCCCCAACCCTTCCTTGGGGGGACCCCAAGACCCAGACCCCTGGGTCTCTCTCTCTCTCCTCTCCCAGCTTCCCCCCTTTCCTGGGTTAGCCGGTGCAATGCTATACTTCACTCCTTGAATACAACCGGAGAGGCAATCTAGCTTCCCCGAGGCTAGGCATTCACCTAGTCAGCTCACACAAGAGATTCCCCCTCCCTTTGTCCTGCAGCCTTTCCGCCCTGGGACAATAGGAAGGTGAGACACAACCTGAGTTTGGGGCTTTTCCCTCCCCCCTCTGCCTCACTAGGAAAAGAAACTTCCACAAGGTTTAAAAAGAAAACTTTATAGAAAAAAAAAGAAAGAAATATAAAACAACAATCTTGCATTAAGAAACTCAATACAGGCTCTTGCTTATAAGAAAAATATGAATAAACAGTCTGATTTAAAAGATAGCCCGATTAAACCAGTCCAACAAATCAACATACATGTAAACAACACAAAGCTCATCATAGCCGAATTACTTTGCTTCCTTTGTACTCACAGATGTTTAGGAGAAACTTTGAGATAAGATGGAGTTAGGAGAAAGCTTGTCCCTCACCGCCGAGGAAGCAAAAAACACAGCAATCCACATCTGTACATACAACACAAAGCTCTTCATAGCCGAATTACTTTGCTTTCCTTTGTACTCACAGATTTTAGTAGAATATTTGAGATAAGAGAGAGTTAGAAGGAAACTTGTTTACTCATAGCCGAGAGAAACAACACAAAGACCCCGAGTATCCAAATTCCCGCCCCTGACTTTAAACAATCCAGTTCTCTGATTGGTCCTCTGGTCAGGTGTTTGGTTACCCTTTCCAGGTAAAAGAAACTTAATCCTTACCTTACCTATCTACTTATGACAATGCATCAAAGAGGTTTTTATTACCAGACCAGCTCCATGTATTCTGTCCTCTGTCTCAGTCTTACCCTTTCAGAAGAAGATGTAACCACTTCCTGGTTCACTAAAGGAACCTTCCCCAGGCAATCTTGTTTCATTTAATGCCGCTATATCGATGTTGTAGCGGGCTAGTTCTCGAGCAATGAGAGCTGTCCTTCTCTCAGGTCTTGCAACAGCTTCTCGATCCATGAGGGTGTGAACATTCCATACACCAATGGTAAGTTTCCTCAAATTTTTCTTTTGGTTTTGGTCGCAGGTTGGGTTAAACTGCCAGCCGCGGCTTGCTGGCCAGTTGTTGTAGGGCAGGCAATTTTTAGGCCACCTTTTCTAGGCCCCTCCCTTATTAGGGTAAGCAGTGCTGTCCTGAAGAGGGCTGCTCAGACGCCTAGGAATCTGCCGGGCAACTCTGCTCCCCCAGGTACAGAGCTGGATGACTACCTATCCACAGGCTGCCTGCGTGCAGAATTGGGACTATGACTCTCAGTGGTAACCTCCACCTGTCGCTTTGCCCCTCCCCCATCGCCGCAGGACTTGGGTGGTGTTTGATGATTTGCACAGGACCTGTGCATGAAAGCTTTTTAAGTGGTAGAGTCGTTGCACGGGAGCAATCCCACTGTCTCGACCTTAGAAGCCAGACACCAATGGTACGAAAAATTGTCACGACTGGTAACTTCTTTGGTTGCAGTGGATGGCCTTGAAGTCTTTCATGCCTCGTCAAGCCTTTTGTTGTCCATAAAGCATTGCAGAACAGCCTTCTTGGCCATTGGATCTTAGTGATCTCTTTCACCCAGTCCGCCAGAGCTGACGTTGCATGCAGGGTAGGCATATCCCTAATTCGCTGAGGGTTTGAGTCCCATCAGTTACACTCACCTGGTTTAGCCGGCCTGTCAAAGCCATTGCCCGGGGTGTGGCCACTGCACATGCTGCAGCTACTTGGAGCCACAAGTGAGAGCTGAGTGACAGGTGGGGACCAAAGTGGACGGACCACCCCCGAAGGGGTACGACAAGTCTCCCATCAGAGGTACAACCCCTCCCTGGGCACCCCATACATAGCTAAATTACGATGGATCAAACTCACCCTGTGGCCTTATGCACTTTGAGCCAATGGATACTAACAGCTACAGTACAACAAAAACACATTAGAAAGTGCTTCAGTCCACCTACTTCTCTAGTTGACATCTTCCTTGGTTTTGTATGATTTGGGAGGCACTCAATTACTATGGTGATGGGCTCCAGATAAATATAAAGAGGAGAAAATTGCAAGCACTGGAAAAGATACAATAGTGACTTTGAGTCAAATAGTCATGTTCTGCCATCTTATGTAGTTAGAAGACAAAGCATTAAGCATATAAAGGAAGAACAAGGAGAAAGAAAAGTGAAAAGCACACAAAGAAAAAAAAGATTGTAAAGAAAATAGCATACAGATAGAATAAGCTGGGCCAAATTGAGATTCCATGTCTGTGGGGGGAACTCCGCTGAAATAAATGAAGCTGCATCCATTTACATCAGATACGTATATTTTGTGGGATACACACTATTGTTTCCAAAGAAAGAATAAACACTTTTGAATCATCACAGTTCAACACAGTTTGTGTTTTCCAGTGTTCTCTTTATTCTAATCTGTCTCTCTCCCTTCTTTAACTTCTCCCATTCTCTCCCCCCAACTTTTGGAGGTAGATGGCATGTAGCTCTTAGGTGCCTGCTTGGCACAAAGTATGACGCAGTGATGTGCTGCCAATATTTTAAACAAAGAACTCTTACCAAAATGTCTTCCTTAAGCTTATGATAAACCCCACTTATTAGGAGTGCACATGCTTACATTGGGTGGGGGATACAGAATTGGGAATCCATTAATGTGTCTTCCTATTTAAACAAAAACACTTTGTCATACCCATAATCTGACTGATTCCTGAATGTTGATCTTATCCATTTTAAGAAGATATGAATGGGTGACCAGTTG
Organism: Chelonoidis abingdonii; assembly: GCF_003597395.2. Classification (NCBI taxonomy): domain Eukaryota; kingdom Metazoa; phylum Chordata; order Testudines; family Testudinidae; genus Chelonoidis; species Chelonoidis abingdonii. The sequence continues at coordinate 265,794,726 of NC_133770.1, read as the reverse complement.
CTGCCCTGCATATCTCCCAGGTGTAATCTCTCAGGGCATGCAATGGATGTAGAATTTGAGGGCTCTACAAGCGTCCAATGTAGAAACAGAGAACATAACATAAGAACATAAGAACGGCCGTACCGGGTCAGACCAAAGGTCCATCTAGCCCAGTATCTGTCTACCGACAGTGGCCAATGCCAGGTGCCCCAGAGGGAGTGAGGCTAACAGGCAATGATCAAGTGATCTCTCCTGCCATCCATCTCCATCCTCTGATGAACAGAGGCTAGGGACACCATTCTTTACCCTTCATGGCTAATAGTCATTTATGGATTTAGCTACCATGAATTTATCCAGTTCCCTTTTAAACATTGTTATAGTCCCAGAGAGTTCTTTTCAAGTCAAGGATATGCAAATGAGCTTCTTCTGTGTGGGCCTGGGTATTAGGGAAAGATACAAGGGAAAAAATACACTGGTTCATGTAGAAGTGTGTAAATATTTGGGAATTAAGTTAGGATGTGACCTAAGAGCTACTTTGTCTTTGTGTGCACTGGTGTATGGTAGACTTATCATCAATGCTTGCAGTTCGGTAATCCATCTGTGAGAGGTCACCAAATGCTCTGAGAAAGGCAGTTATACATGATAAATGTGCAATGGAACCAAACGTCTGGGGATCCAAATGCTGGTTCCATCTGCTTTTTCAGCATCAAAATTAAATCCTAAGAGGAGACTGGTGGAAAGGCATAGGAAAGGCCTTTTAGAAATCTGGAAACTGCAGTTTGAGTGAACACTGTTGTTCCTTGAGCACGCTGATAATGGAAACTGCAGAAAATATCTCTGAAGATCCAGCTGATCAGCTCTACAGGACATACCTGTGGGTGACTGCTCAGCCCAATCCTAAAGACAATCAAGCATTCCCACAAATATCTTCAACTGTCCGAGGAAGACAGAGGATCCTTGTTGAGCATTCTATGCTAAGCAGAATTAAAAGAGCATTTTGCAATGGGCAGAGGGATAACAGGATGCTGTCTTTCCAGAGCCAAGATATGAGATGTAACTAACACTGTAGAGGCTTCTGAAGTCAGTGAACAAGGACCCACTATTGATGGTGCATATAAGCCCTAATGACACTCTTCACATGACACCTCACAGATTATATATGACTTCAGGGAAATCAGAAAGGCGTTGAAAAAAAAGAATATCCAAGTGATATTCTCTGAGATCTTCCCTGTCTTGCATGTGAAGGAAGACAGAAAACTTAAGATTTTGGAAGTGAACCACTGGCTAGGTACGTGGTGTAATGTAGAAAGGTTTGATTTTGTGTGGTCTCTATCTCAGTAGAAGGGGAATCAATTGTCTAGAAGACAGGCTAGCTAAATTATTTAGGAAGGCATCAAGCTAATAACAAAGGGGGAGAGTGAAAAGGGGGAAATCAATGAACATTCATTTAACACAAAAATCAAGATGTTGAGAATGAAATTAACCAAGGCACCAAGGAATGTTAGGAAAATAAATTCTTTAATTGCCTATGCACCAATGCTAGGAGCCTGGGTAATAAACAAGAGAAGTTAGAATTTCTCATTTATGAGCATGAATTTGACCTAGTTGGTATCACTGAAACCTTATGGGAAGATATACATGACTGGAATGCTAAAATCACTAGTTATAATCAATTAAGGAAGGATTGAGTGGGTAAAAGGGTAAGGGGAAGCATCACTGTCAAAAATGGCATTATCTATTCCAAGTCACTGACAACGCAGAAGCAAATGATCTTGAATGCTTATGGATGAAAATTCTAATAGATAAAGCAGAAGATGGATTACTAGTTGGTGTATGCTAAAGACCAGTAAGTCACATGAGAGAACAGGACCACCAACCCCTTAAGCACCTATCTACATGATATATAGGAAAATGACTGCATTATCACAAGGGATTTCAATCTTACTAAACTATGCTGGAGGCCTCAGGGTGCCAATACTAACACATCACTTGGAATTTTTAAAACATATAAATGTCAATTTCTTAACTCAAAAAGTATTGCATCCAGTACAGGGGGATTCTATATTAGACCTCATGTTGACAGATAAAGAGGACAGGATAATGGACTCTGTCCTGGGAAGCAGTGACACTGAAAAGATCTGGGGGGTCATGGTGAACAATAAGCTGAACATGAGCTCCCGGCGGACAAAAGGGCTGATGGGATCTTTGTATACATAAACAGGGGAACAGTGAGAAGGAAGAGGGAAGTTACAGTACCTATATATGTGGCACTTATGTGACCCTTGCTGAATAATGTATCCACTTCTGGTTACCTTGCTTCAAGAACGATTTTGAGAAATTGGAGAGAATTCAGAGAAGATCAATGAGAATGATTAAAGGATTGGAAAACACACCATACAATCAAAGAGCTCAGTCTATTTAGCTTACCAAAGAGACAGCTGAAGGGTGACTTTATCACAATCTATAAATACTTACAAGGGGAACATAAAATTGGTGAGGGATCTTCAGTCTAGTAGACAAAGGTATAACAAGATGCAATAGCTATAAATTTACACTAGAAAAATTCTGACTAGAAAAAAGAGGCAATTTGTTTTAACAGCAAGAGAAATTAGCCATTGAAAAACTTACTACGGTGACTAAAGGTTGGGGAACTGGTAAATAACAAAAGTGTACAGCTCGCTGATACAGAGAAGTGGTAGATTCTCCATCACTCACAATTTTTAAATCAAGACTGAATGCTTTTCTAAAAGATATGCTCTTTGTTCAACAACATCTATTGGACTTGAAGCAGGAATTAATTCAGGCAACAACTATGCATGTGTTAGGCAAGAGGTCAAACTAGATGATCACAATGGTCTTTTCAAGCATTAAAATCTTTCAATCAATACAGAAGCCAAATGGATTTTGATGGACCCAGATTCTTAAAGTGTAGTAAATAGTCCAATATGGGAAAAGTGATGACAAATCAGATAACAAGCCTTTTTTCTCTGGACAAAACAGAGACTCTCCTCCATTTCTGTGTGTACCATTTTGAGGTAGAAGGCTCTATGGAATGTAACAGATCACTTGGATTTGATGGTGCAATATAGTGAATTCTAAAGATAAATAAGTTGCTTTTCAGAAGTAATATGATGAGCCCCATATATAAAAGATATCTCTGGCTGAGATGATTTAGCAGCATACAGAGAGAGGATGAGCTTCTTCAAAAGCGAAGAAATCACTCCCAGCCTCCCTTCACCAGGGCCAGCGCTTCCATTAGGCGACCCTAGGCAGTCGCCTAGGGCACCAGGATTCGGGGGACAGCATTTTGTGCACTCCCCACTGGGTGCACGGGAGCTTCCAGTTCCGGTCCCGTCGCGCCGCCGAAGAAGGACCTTCTGCTGATGTGCCACGGAAAACAGCAGCAGGCAACTGAGCAGCTCAATGACTGCCGCTGTCGCCTGCGACATTTCGGCGGAGGGTCCTTCTTCGGCGGCACGATGGGAGTGGAACCGGAAGCTCCCGCGCACCCCGTGGGGAGCACATAAAATGCTGCCCCCCGAATTCTGCATAGGGCGCCAGAAAATCTGGCGCTGCTCCTGCCCTTCACTTTGGTTGCATAACTTTAACTACAGGTTTCAAAAAGTCCCCTCTAGTGCAGCACTGGCTTTGCTAGCTTTCAGTTTGATCATGAATATTTTTAAAAGCAAAATTCTGTTGTCAAGGAGATTAACATTTCCTAATTGTCTCTGTGTATTAATATCTGCCTATGAATTCCCTGTAATTCCCATGTAAGATGCAGCAGAAATATCACTGTGCAAAGGGTTTCAAAATCTGTATTATTCCAAAAAACATACACTAGTTCATTTTTAGGTCATAACCAGTCTGCAGCCAGTTTCACTCAGGCTATCAGGACTAGGGGCAGGCAGTGGCCAGGGTCGGCTCCAGGCACCAGCTTATCAAGCAGGTGCTTGGGGTGGCAACTCCGGAGAGGGGCGGCACTTTCACGTATTCAGCGGCAATTCGGCGGAGGGTCCCTCACTCCCGCTCGGAGCGAAGGACCTCCCACTGAATTGCCGCAGATCTCAATCGCAGCTTTCTTTCTTTTTTTTTTTTTTTTGGCTGCTTGGAGTGGCCAAACCCCTGAAGCCGGCCCTGGCAGTGGCTCAGCAGATCTTCTGACCAGGTTGTAGTGGATTCCACTCAAGGCTAACAGGCATAATGGGCAGGCCATGGCTCAACACTCTTTCCACCCCCAAAATCCTGGGATGGGCATGCCTGGAATCAGCAGACCCAGCAGTCAAACTGCAATCTGTCGTTCCCCAGACAGATGGGGAAAGATGGGGAGGTGAGAGGACCCAGGCCGTCCCACTCCACCAGGTCACTGCCCAGCACCTAAGTGAGGGAGGCAAGGAGTGTTTCAGTTGCCTCTTCCAGGTGCATCAGACCAGCCTTCTGTGGGTCACTTCTTACGTCCCCCCTCTCTCTTCAGCTTGGGGTGTGATTGCAGTCACAATTTCTTCTCCAGCAAGGAGCTCCCAATCAGTTCAGCAGCTCCATTTGTCAAATAAGTATTCCCCAGCTCTCTTCCAATGTTCAGTTATACTCCCCTAAGCAGGGAGTGGGGAAGGGAAAAGGGTCATGCCTTGGAGTCTTACCAACAGTCCAGAACTTTCTGTGGATTGCTTTTTCCCCAGAAACTGCAAACTGTCTTCCTCCCTTCAGACTGCCTCTCCTTCACTCTCTTCCCTTGCTTGACTGTCAGAATCCATTTGAGCAGATTCTCCATTTGGAGCATGCTCAGTGGCTGCTGAGGAAAGGTGCTTTCTTTGCCAGTACTGCTCCTTCATTCCCTAGTCTTTGTCTGGAGTCTGTAAACCACATCACACAATCCCAGATACTGAGGTAGATTAAAAAGGTAGGTATTTGAGATTTGTTTTTTAAGCTAAACCTACTAAAAATGTTTTTGTTATTTTTAATAATTACAGTGAAAACAGTTTGAAGAGGAAATGGTCAAATCCAAACAAATATCTGCATTCCCAAACATCATATTATTGTTTAAGAGCATGACAAACAGAACATAAGTGTCTGAAACTGACCAGTTTATTTTTATTGTGAAAACTGACTGTAGTGCAAAAAGGAAACAAACCTCGTAAATGATTAAAATTTTTAAAACTTTTCCAAGTTTATTAACTTAGTTTGTTATTAGTAACACTGATTAAGTTATTTGTCTTCAAAATTTATTATTTTTCACCTGATAGAATAATACATGTTTAAATTGTCAAACTGTAATTAATGTTACTTGAAGTATATTTTATCTTTTTGCTGGATGACCAAGTTCACAACAGCTAATCAGAAAAATTCTTTCACAGCAGAGTATGCCAAAGAATATCAAAGATATCATCACAAAAAGCTCAAAGACCATGTAACTCAATTGTCAGCTTTGCTGCTGACCAGCTGTGTGACTGTAAGCAATTCACTTCACTGCTGTGTATTTCTGTTTCCATTCCTACTCTTTGTTTTGTCTGTTTAGATAGGAAGATCTTTCAGGTAGGAAACTCTGTGTGTGATCAGTTGGAACTTCTGGATCCTACCATAACATAGATTCTCAATACCTGAAGATTACTAATATCAGCCACTGTATTAAGAAAAGTTACCTGTAATGTGACTTGCTGCGATGGAAATTATTTCCTATGAAAATTCCCTTCCTTTTCTTTCCTCACAATATTATGGTAGAATTGGCAAGCTGCATTTTGGGAGGGAACAGTTGTCTAACACTGAAACCCCAAATGCTGGCCCTCGGTTGGAAAGAGGATATTGGACCTGATTCACCAGCAGTCTTTCTAGCATAGAAAAATCCTGTGTCATGTCATGTATCCCAATCCTATGCCATATATCCAGCATGACAAATCCTATGTCATACTCTTCTGTTCCTAAATATGACAAAACTTATTGCTACATTGTAAATTTGCTAACATCTAACTAATCCCTTCTTTCTCATCCTCTCTCGCACCCAATCTTCCCTCACTTCTCTCATCTGTTATCTTTTGTAGTTCTTTTTCCCTCTGGGTCCTTTCCATTTGACTATAAGCACACTCTTGTATCTACTATTCTGAAAAAATTCTTCAACAACTACCCCTGCTTCTCTAATTATAATCCTGTCTCCCCTTTCTCTCAAACCTTTGCAGGTTCTGTCTATTCTACTTCTGATTTTCCATTTCTGACTCTTCCACTCTGGTTTATGTCCACTTCATAAATACATAGATTTTAAGAACAAAAGGGACCATTTTGATCATCTGGTCTGACCTCCTGCATAACACAGACTGTAGAATTTCACCAAGCATTGCTACACCACAGCCATAATTTCTAGTTTAGCTAAAACATATATTTCAGAAAAACATCCAATTTTTATATAAAGACTTCAAGTGATGGAGAATTCACCACATCTCTACATAAGTTCTTTCAATGGTTGGTTATCATGACTATTAAAAGTGTGTGCCATATTTCTAGTGTGAATTTGTCTAGCTTTAGTTTCCAACCACTGGATTATTTTATGCCTTTGCTTACTGACTTAAAGAACCCTCCACTATCAGAAATCTGCTCCATTTTTAGTTATTTATAGATGGTAATCAAGTCACTTCTAAATAGAACAGGCTTCTTTAGGCTGTCATAATAAGGCAAGTTTTCCAGACCTTGAAAAATTCCTGTAAGCTTATCTGAAGCCTTTCCAATTTGTCAGTATCCTTTGGGATGTGGATGCACCACAACTGGATGCAGTATATTGGTAATTGTCCTACTAATGCTATATACAAGGAGTGACCAAACTGTGGCCCGTGAGCCAAAGGCAGCTCTTTTACAGTTAAAGTGCAGTTCGCAAAGCCCCCCCACACCCTTCCGTTCTCCAGCTACCAGACTTCCCTCTGATAGAGGGAACTGGAGACCTCTGCCTTGCAGCAGGATGATGGGATAGGGGCTTCTGTCCATTGGGGAAGGAGGTTTCGGGGCTTCAGCCCTGTGGGGCACACCTCCCAGGGCTTGGGACTTCAGCTTCTGTTCTTGGGTACTGGTACGAGACTTAGGATAGAAGACAGGCAGGAAAATGTCTTGGCTAGGTGGAACTGAGTCACTACTTTGGGAAAGAAGGCTGGATGAGGTCTGAGTTGCAACTTGTCCTTGTGGAAGACCATGTAGGGTGGGTCTGAGGTTAGCGCCTTTAACGTGGACACCCTCCTAGCTGATGTGATGGCAACCAGGAAGGCCACTTTCCACGACAAATAGAGAAGGAAGCAAATCACCAAAGGTTTGAAAGGGTGCCCTGTGAGTCTGGAGAGGACCAGGATAAGGTCCCATGTCAGCATAGGTTGTCGAATCTGTGGATATAACCTTTCCAGGCCCTTGAGGAAATGCCCTATCGTGCGGTTGGCAAGTACAGAATGTCCAAATGCTCCCAGATGGAAGGCAAAGATAGCAGCGAGGTGTACCTTAATGGATGCTGCTGTGAGGCCTTGTTGTTTCAGGTACAGAAGGTACTCTAGGATGAGTCGTGTGGACACCTGTAGTGAAGGTGTGTGATGCTGGGTGCACCAGCAAGTGAACCTCTTCCACTTAGCTAGATAACTGGCCTTGGTGGATGGTTTCCTGCTTCCGAGTTGGACCTCCCTTACCGGTCCTGAGCACAGGAGATTCATTGGGTTTAACCATGAAGCTTCCAGGCCGTGAGGTGGAGGGACTGGAGGTCTGGGTGGTGAAGGCAACCATGGTCCTGTGTGATCAGATTGGGGTAGAGTGGTAACATGATCGGGGTGTCCACTGACAGCTCCAGAAGCCTGGTATACCAATGTTTATGGGGCCACGCTGGGGCCGGCAGGATTACCTTCGCCTTTTTTCTGTGGATCTTGAGCAGCACCTTGTGCACAAGTGGGACCAATGGAAAGGCATACATGAGGCAGTCTCCCCAGGGTAGAAGGAACACATCTGAGATTGAACCCGGGCTCCGTTTCTGAAAGGAGCAAAATGTTGGGCACTTTCTGTAGCTCCAAGTGGCAAACAGATCGACCTGGGGAAACCCTCACCTTTGGAAGATGGAATGTATGACATCCAGACGGATGGATCACTCATGATTGTGGAATGATCTGCTGAGAAGGTCCACTAGTTCGTTCTGCATGCCTGGGAGATAGCCAACTCCATTCACTTGGAGGCGTCCTATGCAGAACTCCTATAGCTGGGAGGCTTCCCAACATAGGAGGGGAGGAACGGGCTCCACCCTGCTTGATGTAAAACATGGAAGTGGTGTTGTTCATCATCACTGCCAAACACTGGTCTTGCAGTAGGGACTGGTAAGTTTGGCATCCCAGTCGCACCGCTCTGAGCTCCCAGATATTGATATGAAGTGAGAGCTCATCCTGTGACCGTAGGCCCTGTGTTCAGAGATCTCCCAGATGTGCCCCCCAACCTAGCACTAATGCATCCATTACCAGGGACAAGGTGGGCTGTGGGCCGATGAAGGGGACTCCTACACACACTAGCCGAGGGTTGAGCCACCAATGGAGGAACTATAATACTTGCTTTGGCACTGTCACCACTGAGTCCAGGCTGTCACACCCTGGGTGATAGGATGAAGCAATCCATGCTCAGAGCGGACTGAGCCTCAGTCTGGCATACTGGACCACGTAAGTGCAGACTGCCATGTGGCTGAGGAGACTCAAGCATCCCCATGCTGTAGTAGTCAGATACCGCCTGAAGTTTTGAATAATGTCTGTTATGGTTTGGAATCGAGTCTCTGGCAGGAATGTCCTTGCCTGTACGGAGTCCAGCACAGCCACCCGATGGGAGCTGCTAAGGGAAAAACTTTCCAACAACAATGCACGTGGCACATGCACACCTGATTGGAATTGATGTGGACAAGCACTCGAAGAAGAAAAAAAAGTACTGGTTTGCCAACTCACTGTGAACTAATCCAGTATGACCCCTGGATTACTTTTTCAGCATCTCTTTACCTGAATTGTTGGGGAAAGGTTCTATTTTGTATCCAATAAGTTTTAAGATAGGGCTGCCTATCTCCACTATGTTTTCAGAATGATGTGTGTCTTTCTAATGCCTTATAATAATTGGATTCTGGTTTATGTTTAAACCCGTGCAACTACATTCACATTAGTAGGACTGAACAGGATGTAAGTCATGGCATAATTGTGCTCTAAATGCTTAATAAAATAAAAGACGGTTACTCACCTTTGTAACTGTTGTTCTTCGAGATGTATTGCTCATATCCATTCCAGTTAGGTGTGCACGCGCTGTGTGCACGTTCATCGGAAGACTTTTACCTCAGCAACACTCTGTGGGCCGGCAGGGCGCCCCCAGGAGTGGCGCCGCTATGGCGCTTGATATATACCCCTGCCGGCCCATCCGTCCCTCAGTTTCTTCTTGCTGGCTACTCCGACAGTAGGGAAGGAGGGCGGGTTTGGAATGGATATGAGCAACACATCTCGAAGAACAACAGTTACAAAGGTGAGTAACCATCTTTTCTTCTTCGAGTGCTTGCTCATATCCATTCCAGTTAGGTGATTGCCAAGCCTTACCTAGGCGGAGGGGTCGGAGCGAGACATTGTGGAATATAAGACCGCTGAGCCAAAGGCAGCATCGTCTCTGGACTGCTGGACCAATGCGTAGTGCGATGCAAAGGTGTGGATGGAAGACCAGGTGGCCACGCGGCATATTTCCTGGATGGGAACATGGGCCAAGAATGCGGCAGATGAGGCTTGAGCCCGAGTAGAGTGGGCGGTGAGATGGCCAGTCGGAATGTGAGCCAAGTCATAGCATGCCCAAATACAGGATGTCACTCAAGATGAAATTCGTTGGGAAGAGATTGGCATGCCCTTCATGCGCTCTGCCCCCACTACAAATAGCTGAGGCGAATGTTGGAAGGGTTTGGTCTCTCGATGTAAAAGGCGAGAGCCCTGAGGACATCCAGAGTATGCAGCTGTTGTTCCCGATGCAATGAATGCAGCTTCGGAAAAAAGACTGGCAGAAAGATGTCCTGATTAACGTGGAAGGCAGAGACCACCTTAGGGAGGAATGCCGGGTGCGGTCGCAGCTGTACCTTGTCTTTGTGGAATACTGTATATGGGGGATCCACAGTCAATACTCGATGTTCCGAGACTCGCCTAGCCGAGGTGATAGTGACGAGGAAGCCTGTCTTCCAGGACAGGTACAACAGCGAGCATGTGGCTAAAGGCTCAAAGGGGGGACCCATGAGCCTAGCTAATACAAGGTTTAGATCCCAGGTAGGGGTAGGGCGTTTGACCTGAGGGTAGAGTTGCTCCAAGCCTGTGAGGAATCTGGAAACTATGGGGTGAGAAAAAATGGAACTGCCAGCTTCCCCAGGATGGAAGGTGGAAATAACTGCAAGATGCACCCTTATAGAAGAGATCACCAGGCCCGCTCTTTGAGGGACCATAAATAGTCCAAGATAATGGGGACCGATACTGTTTGTGGGGTAAGGTCTTGCTGGGTGCACCAGTGAGAGAAGCGCTTCCATTTAGCGAGATACGTTGTTCGCGTGGAAGGCTTTCTGCTTCCTAGCAGCACCTGCTGCACTGAGGTGGAACAACGCAACTCCGATTGGCTCAATCAGAGAGCAGCCATGCTGTCAGATGAAGGGACTGCAGGTCCAGGTGATGAAGCCTGCCGAAGTCCTGCGTGATGAGGTCCGGGCAGAGCGGCAGGGGAATCGGGTCTCTCAGAGAAAGGTTGAGCAGCAGGGTGTACCAGTGCCGTCTCGGCCATGCCGGAGCGATCAGTATTAGGTGGGCTCTGTCCCTGCAGACGAGAGGAAATGGTGGGAAGGCATAAAATGGGTGACCTTTCCACGGAATTAGGAACGCGTCCAAGAGGGAGCCCGGGGAGCAACCTTGTAGTGACCAGAACACTTGGCATTTCCTGTTCACTCTGGAGGCAAAAAGGTCTATGTGGGGAAAGCCCCACCTCTGGAAAACAGAATGGAGAATGTCCGGATGGATGGACCACTCGTGCGACAGGAAGGATCTGCTCAGTTGATCTGAGAGTGTGTTCCAGACTCCTGGGAGAAAGGAGGCTACTAGATCTATGGAACGGGCTATGCAGAAGTCCCACAGTTGGATCACCTCCCAACAAAGGGGGGAGGACCGTGTCCCTCCCTGTTTGTTTATGTAATACATGGCCGTTGCGTTGTCCGTGAACACTGCAACACAATGGCCCAGTAGATGGCATTGGAACGCTCGGCACGCCAGCCGAACCGCTCTTAGCTCTCGGACATTGATGTGTAACGTCAACTCCCGGGACGACCAAAGGCCTTGAGTGCGAAGGTGCCCTAGGTGAGCACCCCAGCCGAGAAATGACATGTCCGTTGTTAGGGACGTGGAGGGCTACAGTGGATGAAACGACAGACCTGCACACACCAGGGATGACGTTTGCCACCAGTCGTGGGAGCCCAGAACGCTCGGCTGAATTGTGAGTATAATGTCTATGGCGTCTCTGCCCGGACGATAGGCTGAGGCGAGCCAAGTTTGGAGAGGATGCATTCGCAGTCTGGCATGCTTTGTGACAAATGTGCATGAAGCCATGTGACCGAGGAGGCCAAGGCAAGTGCAGGCAGAGGTTTTTGGGAAACTCTGAAGTCTTTGTACAAGGGAGACTATAGCCTGAAAACGATGTGGGGGCAAACTGGCCGTTGCAAGATTGGAGTCCAGCATGGCCCCGATAAACTCTATCCTCTGCCTAGGCACCAGAGTGGACTTTTCTAAACTGATTATCAGGCCTAGATGCATGAACAGGTCCTTGATGATGGTCACATGACTGATGACTTGTGCCTCAGAGGCCCCTCGAATAAGCCAGTCATCAAGGTAAGGAAAGACATGTATTTGACGACGCCGTAGGGAAGCTGCGACGACCACCATACGCTTTGTGAAGACCCGAGGGGCCACGGAGAGGCCAAAGGGAAGGACAGTAAACTGATAATGTCAATGATTTACCACAAAGCGGAGATACCGTCTGTGCAGGGGGTAAATTGCAATGTGGAAATATGCATCCTTCATGTCAAGAGTGGCGTACCTATCTCCGGGATCCAGGGAAGGAATGATGGTTCCCAGGGATACCATGCGGAACTTGAACTTTTTCATGAATTTGTTCAGTCCTCGCAGGTCTAGGATAGGCTGGAGGCCCCCTTTCGCCTTGGGGATTAGGAAATATCGGGAATAAAACCCCTTGCCCCTTAATTCCTCCGGTACCTCCTCTATAGCTCCGATTGTAAGGAGCCTCCGGACCTCCTGGATGAGGAGTTGCTCATGAGAGGGGTCCCTGAAGAGGGACAAGGAGGGGGAGTGGGAGGGGTTGAAAGAAACTGAAGATGGTATCCAAGCTCCACCGTGCATAGGACCCAAAGATCCGAAGTTAATTGGGACCACGCAGGGAGGAACGGGGAAAGGCGGTTGTAGAACTGAAAGGGATCCTGGGAGGCAATTGGTACACTGCTCTTGGGTGCACCCTCAAAAGTTTGATTTGGGTCCCGCTGTTGGTTTGGTGGGACCGGAATTGTTACTCCCTTGAGGTCCAGACTGACGTCTGCAGTTGGTACGACCTCATCTTCTGGCAAAGTCTTGCCTTGGCCTAGGCAGGGGGTAAGAGTGCTGAGGTTGGGAGTGGAATGACCGTCTTTGAGTCTGTGGCGTATGCATTCCCAGCGAACACATAATAACGCAGTTGTCCTTTAGACTTTGCAGCCTGGGGTCCGTCTTTTGTGAGAACAAGCCCTGTCCATCAAATGGCAAGTCTTGTATGGTATGTTGAAGTTCAGGTGGCAGGCCTGACATTTGCAGCCATGATATACGTCGTATGGTTATTCCAGAGGTGACCGTTCTAGCCGCCAAATCGGCAGCATCTAGCGAGGCCTGTAGGGAGGTCCGCGCAACTCTCTTCCCCTCCTCCAGGAGTGCTGTAAATTCCTGGCGGGAGTCCTGCGGGACCAGCTCTGTAAACTTCCCTACCACCTCCCAGGTGTTGTAGTTGTACCTTCTCAGGAGGGCTTGTTGGTTCGCTACCCTGAGTTGGAGGCCTCCTGCGGAATAGATTTTCCGTCCCAACAAATCCATGCATCTGGCCTCCCTTGATTAAGGTGCAGGGGCTTGTTGGCCGTGGCACTCCCGTTCATTGACAGACTGTACAACCAATGAACAGCGAGGGGGGTGCACATAGAGGTACTCATACCCCTTGGAAGGCACCATGTACTTCCGTTCGACCCCTCTGGCTGTGGGTGGGATGGATGCCGGGGATTGCCAGATGGTGTCTGCTCTAGCCTGGATCGAACGGCTGAAGGGGAGAGCCACTCTAGTTGGTGTCTCTGCAGACAAAATGCTTATCACCGGGTCCTCCACTTCTGGAACTTCCTCTACTGGTAAGTTAATATTCTGGGCAACACGCCGCAGGGGGAGGTCTGCTCACAGTGGCCTCTGGCACGCGGTGTTCTGAGTGACTGGAGCGTGATGGGCCAGCCGGTTCCCCTTGCGCGTGGTGATAAGCCCATGGTGTCCAAAAGGACCACTGATGAGGTCCGTGGTCCGGGCCATGGGTATGCGTATCCGAATCCCCATAAGAAGCACTGTCCACATGGGATGAGACGGATGGATGATGAGAAGGCCACGGAGGAGCTGAGGCCAATTGTATCGGGTCTCTGCATCCATTCGATCCTTCTCTACGCGGTACCGGAGAACAGTACCGGAAATCGTATCGGTGCTGAGAGTGGGACTGGGACCTGCAACCAGCACGGTGCCGGGAGGTCGACCGGTGCTTTGAATCTCCATGCCCAGATCGGCTGCGAGAGGTACGGTGGTGTTGGGACTTGGACAGGTGCCAAGAGTACAGGGACGGCAACTGGGAGTACGACCAGTACCGAGACGGGGAGCGGTACCGGGACTGCGAGCGGCATTGGGATCGGGATCGATGGCGGGACCGAGAGTGCCTGCGGGACCTGGATCGTGACCGGCGACAGTCGATGGTACCAGGTGAAGATGGCCTCATCACGGTGGGCTTGCCCAATGATTGAACAACCCGCACTGACGGTGCCGGAGATTGAGGCAGCTCGGGCTCCGTCAAGACAAACAGTTCTCGTGCTGTGGAGAAGGTCTCCGGCGTGGAGGGCACGACAAGCTCGACCACGGCGTGTGCCAGGGAGCTGATAGGCACCGGACTCGACAGCTCTTGTGAGACTGGAATCAACGGTGCAGAGGTCTTTGGTGCTGCGGCAGTTGGTGGTGCCGGGCGGTCCGACTTGGTTGTACACTCTGACTGCGGCGTAGATACAGGGGCTGCAGGAGTCTTATGCCTCTTGCTCCTTGGGGAGAGGGAGTGGTGCCGGGCAGAAGCTTGGGCCGGTGAAGGCTGGTGCCAAGCTGCCTTCACTGCAGTAGTGCGCTCCAGTGCGGAGGAGGCACTTGTCCCCGGTGCCGCAGTCGGTGCCGAAGCTGGAGGAGTTAGAGCTGCCTCCATCAAAACTTGCTTCAGGCAAATGTCCCATTCCCTTTTTGTCCAGGGCTTGAAAGCCTTGCAGATTCGGCGCTTGTCCGTGAGGTGAGATTCGCCCAAGCACTTTAAACAGGAGTCGTCAGGGTCTCCTGTGGGCATCGGCCTATGATAGGCCGCGCACGGTTTGAAGCCCGGGGAACCGGGCATGGGCCCCGGTACCGGGTGAGGAGAAGGGGCTAACCCCTGATCCTCTTTAACTATATACAATAACTACTACAAGAACTACTAAAACAGAACTAACTAGAACTATAGAAAATTGAACTATATACACAATAACTATATAATGAGCGAATAGCTAGGGAGGTGGAGATCAGCTAAGCCGTGCTCCACTGTTTCAACGACTGACACAGGCGGTAAGAAGGAACTGAGTGACGGATGGACCGGCAGAGGTATATAGCGGCGCCACTTCAGGGGGCGCCCTGCTGGCCCACCGAGTGTTGCTAGGGTAAAAGTCTCCCAACGAACGTGCACGCAGCGTGCGCGCGCACACCTAACTGGAATGGATATGAGCAAGCACTCGAAGAAGAACAATCTGGTTCTTTAAAAAAGTAACATTAAAATGAATTTTTACTTGGGATACATACAGCACTAATTAATTTTTAAAATCATATTTTCATATAAAATTCTCATTTTGCTTGTATTCAGCTCTAATGCACTGGGGGGCTTAGATATAAGAACATTAGAATGGCCATATGGGGTTAAACCAAAGGTCCATCTAGCCCAGGATCCTGTCTTCCAACAGTGGCCAATACCAGGTGCTTCAGAGGGAATGAACTGAACAGGTAAACATCAAGTGATCTATCCCCTGTTGCCTATTCCCAGCTTCTGGCAAACAGAGGCTAAGGTGACCATCCCTGCCCATCCTGGCTAATAGCCATTGATTGACTTATATTCCATGAATTTATCTAGTTCTTTTTTTTAACCATGTTGTAGTCTTCACCTTCACAACATCCTCTGGCAAAGAGTTCCACAGGTTGACTGTGCGTTGTATGAAAAAATACTTCCTTTTGTTTGTTCTAAACGTGCTGCCTATTAATTTCATTAGGTGACGCCTAGTTATTGTGTTATGAGGAGGAATAAATAGCATTTCATTATCTACTTTCTCCACACCAGTCATGATTTTATAGACCTCTATCATATTTCCCCTTCATCCCTTTTCTAAGCTGAAAAGTCCGTTTTATTAATCTCTCCTCATGGGGAAGCTGTTACATACACTTAATCACTTTTGTTGCTTTTTTCTCAATCTTTTCCAATTCCAATATATCTTTTTTAAGATAGGACGATCAGATCTGCATGCAGAATTCAAGATGTGGGCATACCATGAGTTTATATAGAGGCAATATGATATTTTCTGTCTTATTATCTATCCCTTTCTTAATGATTCTCAAGATTGTTAGCTTTTTTAACTCCTGCTACACACTGAGTGGATGTTTTCAGAGAACTATCCACAATGATTCCAAAATCTCTTTCTTGAGTGGTAACAACTAATTCAGACCCCATCATTTTATATGTATAGTTGGGATTATGCTTTACAATGTGCATTACTTTGCATTTATCAACATTGAATTTCATCTGCCATTTTGTTGCCCAGTCACCCAGTTTTTTGAGATCCCTTTGTTAACTCTTCACAGTCTGCTTTGGACTTAACTATCTTGAGTAGTTTTGTATCAACTGCAAATTTTGCCACCTCACTGTTTACCTCTTTTTCCAGACCATTTATGAATATGTTGAACAGTACTGGTTACAGTACTGACCCCTGGGGGACACCACTATTAACCTCTTTCCTTTCTGAGAACTGACAATAATAATTCCAAGCTAATTGAAAGGTTGCAGATTAAGTTCCTAAAAGTGAAAATGGAGGAGCATAATCTCTTTTATATTAGAAATTCTATGTAAAGGTGTAGTGAGGCGGTGTGGTTCCCCGCCACCTTGGAGAGAGACGAATCCCTCAGGACACCAGAGTAGGTGGAGCCAGGGAGCTCTGAGCCTGCCCCCCAGAGGTTCAGGCATTGCCTCGGAAGTATAAAGGCTTGACCTTAGAGCTCACTGGGAGAGCAGCCGCTAGGGAGGCCAGACGCCTCTGGCCTAGTTCGCGATTGGGAAACCCCAGTGACCTGCGGTAAACTCGAGGACTAGCCCAACCTGCCCCGCACCAACTACCAGGAGGAGTTGCTGAGCCTGCCCCTCGCTAGCTACCAGAAGGAGCTGCCGAGTCCACCTCTCGCCAGCTATCCCGAGGAACCCAGGCTGCTGGACCCCCCTGAGCACACCACCCCGACCCAGGTATCTCAAGAGGGGGAGTTTGTGGTAGCCTGGGGGCAGCCAACTGGAGTCTGGCTGCAGCACTGCCAGAATCCATGTCAGCGTGTTGCAGCCAGGATCCCCACTGATGCAGCAGAGGGTCTTCTGCCGCTGCTAGGGCCCCGGGCTGGGAATCAGTAGAGTGGGAGGGCTTGCATCCCCCCTGCCACCCAACTCACAAGTGGCAGTCTCCACCTCTCCCAGACACTTCGGGGCCCCTGGAGCAGGGTCCTTCACTTGCTCCGGGGGCCCCGGAAAACTCTCACGGGGCCCGGGAGCTTCTTTTGCTCCAGGTCTTCGGCAGCAATTCGGTGGCGGGGGATCCTTCCACCCCGGGACCTGCCGCCAAAATACCCGGTCTTCAGCGGCAATTCGGTGGTGGGGGCCCCTGTCATAAATAGGTAGCTAAGGGTTAATGTTTCTTTCACCTGTAAAGGGTTAACAAAGGGAACCAAACACCTGACCAGAGGACCAATCAGGAAACCAGATTTTTAAAAGCTCAGGGACAGAATTTTGGGTCTGTGTCTTTTGTCCGTCTCTCGGCTATGAGAGGGATCTTTCTATCTTCAAGTTTCTAATCTTCAGTTTCAAAGTTGTGAGTACAAAGGTAGAAAAAAAATAGGCTTTTATTGTTTTTTTGTATTTACATGTGTGTAGTTGCTGGATTGTTTAAATTGTATATGCTTTTTTAATACAGCTGTTTATTCATATTTTTTCTTTTAAGCAATTGACCCTGTATTGTCACTTTGATATAGAGATATTTTTTTTGTCTTTTTCTTTTCTTTTATATATAAGCTTCTTTTTTAAAAACCTGTTGACTTTTCTTTTTCTAGTTACGGGCAAGGGATAGGAATCTCTGTGCCAGGTTACTGTCTCTCTCAGGGAAAGACTGGAGGGGGAAAAGAAGGAGGGGGAAGGTAAATTGTCCTCTCGGTTTTGTGTTTCAAGGGATGAAGCAGGGAATCTCCTATTAACCCAGGGCGGGAAAATCTGGGAGGAAGTAAAGAGCAGGAAGGGAAGTGGGTTATTCCCCTTTGTTGTGAGACTCGGGCATCTGAGTCTTAGGGGTTCCCCAGGGAAGGTTTTGGGGAGACCAGAGTGAGACAGGCACTGATTCCTGTCTGGTGGCAGCGATATCAGATCTAAGCTGATAATTAAGCTTAGAGGGTTCATGCTAGCTTCTCAGTTTATGAACGCTAAGGTTCAAATCTGAGTAGGAAGCTATGACAGCCCCCGCCGCCAAAGACCCCAGACTCCCTGAATCTTCTGGGCGGCCCTGGCCCCAGCCTGAGGGCCTGAGTGCCTGACTCAACATTGCCCCGCCCTGACCAAGGGCCTGGACTTACTGTGTTATTTCTACCTTCACAAATGCCTCAGAGGACAACTCCTGTGGCCAGACTAATTCCCCCTAAGACCTATTCCCCAATTTAGTGAGGCAGTGTTGTTCCCCACCGCCCCAGGGAGAGACAAGCTCCGGTTAACCTCTCCACACGTGGTGGAGAATGTGGGCATGATCCCTCAACTCCTGTGAGAAGGGATTTGGGGGGGAACATACCCCAGAAAGAGCCATGGATATGGACAAACTTATTAAGCTCCTGATGGAGAGCCAGGAGCGGCAGCAGGCCGCCCAGCTCCAGCAGCAGCAGCAGCAGTAGTATGCAACCCAGCTCCAGCAGCAGCTCATCCAGCAACTGGGAGCATAGCAGCAGCAGCTGATTTGGGACCTGGGGTTTCAGAACCAGGAACACCAGTGGCAATGCATACAGCAGCTGGCGACAGTACTGCCTCGCCCTGCGGAGCCCCAGCCGGGAGATGCGTCCAGGTCACCCCGCACTACCACACCGGTGCAGCTAACTAAGATGGGACCTGATGATGACCCCAAATCCTTTTTGGTAACTGTTGAAAGGGTGGCGCTGGTCGCAGGCTGGGCCCCTGACTAATGGGCCACTCTCAGGGAAGCCCAAGGACTATTTACGGAGGATGCAAGGGACTATAGCCAGGTAAAGAAAGCAATCCTGGACATCTTGGACATTTGTCTGGAAACTTTTCGGCAGCGGTTCAGGAGCCAGACCTATTCCACGGGCACCAGGCTCCAGCTGGCAGCCTAAATTCTGAAGGAAGCAGGCAAGCAGTAGCTACAGCCGAAGAGGAGAACTGCAGACGAGGTCACAGAACCAATTATTTTAGAACAGTTTGTACACATCCTCCCGGCACAAGGAAGGGCCTGAGTGATTCGCTATTGGCCGGCAACGGTAGTCGCTGCCCATTGCATTGATGGAAGACTTCCTGCGGCTAAAGCACTGGTGGGGCCAGCTACCAGAGGCCCCCCGCCACCCAGGCCAGAGTGCTCTAACCCCAGAAAGAAAGGGGACATTCAGACTGAAGTGCGGAGTCTCCCCCTCAGGCAAGAGACTCACTCAGGACTTTGGACCAGACGCCCCAAACTTCCACCTCACCCAGGATCCATGCCCCCCATACCGAGTGTCCGGGGGACCATTTGGGGTCCACCCAGGGGCCCAATGGGAGCCCCCACCCGGGGTGGTCACCCGGAACTCAGGCCCTGTTTTTTATGCAGGAAATATGGACACTTGCAGCGTGACTGCACTGAGATGGATTGCAGCTTCAGCCATATCTGTTCCGGTACATGTCTGCACAGTTCTGGTAGTCTACACGGTTCCGGTAGTTGTCAGGGACCACCCAACCATGGCCCTGATCGATTTGGCTGTGGCCAGATGCTAATCCATCAGACCTTGGGGCCCCAGCTGACCCCACCTGGGGATGATTCGGCTGCAATGCATCCACGGTGACGTGTGGCCCTACCCCAGTGCCTGGATTTGCTAATGGTGGCCAGGGTCACATGACAGATTGTCATCAGCCTGGCTCCTTGACCAGCCTACTCGGTGATTCTGGGGCAGGACTGGCCATCGTTCGAGGAGATCCTCCACTCGACCCCTGCACTGGAAGGAGATTGCCCCAAGGCCCAACTGAAGGAGGAGACCCCGACCCCAAAGGAGGGACCGAGGAAACCAAGGACCCCCTGCCTGGGCCGACTGTCGAACCCTGACTTAACACCGACTTTTGCCGCAATCAAAGAGCAGTCCTCACTCTTAGTCGGGCCTATCAACAACTAGCCGCTGTTGATGGGGCCATGATCGACCCACATCACGCAGACCAGAGGCCCCATTTCGAGCTACACTGTGGCCATCTTTACCAGGTGGAACAGGATCCACACACGGAAGAACCATAGACACGGCTGCTGGTGCCTCAGTGCTACTGACAAGCAGTAATGAAGCTTGCACACAACATCACTGCTGCCAGGTACTTGGGCCATGAAAACACCCTCGCCTGGATTTTGACGCGGTTCTTCTGGCACACCAGGAGGTGAGGAACTATTGTAGCTCCTGCTCGGAGTGCCAGTTAGCAGCTCCCCTATGGTTGCCCAAGGCCCCTTTGGTTCCCATGTCAGCGTGTTGCCACCAGGATCCCCACTGATGCAGCAGCGGGTCTTCTGCTAGGGCCCTGACTGGAACACAGTGGAGTGGGAGGGCCTGCGTACCCCCTGCCACCCAACTCACAGGTGGCAGTCTCCTCCTCTCCCAGACACTTTGGAACCTAGGGTCTGGGCTTGCTGTTATATACTGTTACTGCTCAGCCCCTGCCTGAGGGCCTGAGGGCCTGACTCACCATTGCCCTGCCCTGACCTAGGGCCTGGGCTTACTGTCTTATTTCTACCTTCACAAAGGCCGCAGAGGACAACTCCTGCAGCCGAACTAATTCCCCACAAGCCCTATTCCCCAATTTAATGAGGCGGTGTGGTTCCCGGCCACCCCAGAGAGAGATGAGCCCTGGCTAACTTCTCTACAAAAACCCATAAAATCTTATGTCCAAATAAATCTGTTAGTCTTTAAGGTGCCACCAGACTCCTTGTTTTTTTTGTGGATACAGACTAACACAGCTACCCCTGATACTATATATTGTTTGTTACATTATATCAGGTAATCTACACATAGATGTCAGGCACTAATATGCAGCAGTGTAGTTGTAGCTGTCCCAGGATATTAGAGAAAGTGGGCGAGGTAGTATCTTTTATTGGACCAACTTCTGTGAGCAAGAAATACAAGCTTTTGAGCCACACAGAACTCTTCTTCAAGTCTGGGAAAGGCACCCCTACTGTCACAACTAAACACAAGCATAAATAGTTAGCTCATTCAAGGGTCCATTCAAAATGGAGTGGCCTGTTAACATCTCCACAGTCATAGAACAAAAAAGAGGGAGTTAGTGGGTTACAACAATCTATCCTATAACTGCAGTGTGTCAATGGGCCACTGTACCATGCATCCGACGAAATGGGTATTCACCCATGAAAGCTCATGCTCCAATACGTCTGTTAGTCTATACGGTGCCACAGGACTCTTTGCTGCTTGTACCTTGAATGGTTCCTTAGCATATGCAATAGCTACAGGGCCAGCTTGAAGCCGATTCCCTCAAATCGGGCCCCGCGCCTAAGAGGGTCCCGCACCCAGCCAGAGCCTGGCAAGCCCATGGCCCCGCAACCCTGGCTGGAGTACTGCTGGAGCCCTGCAAGCCTTATGGCCCCGCTACCCTGGCTGGAGCCCCGTAAATCCGCAGCCCCGCTACCCCGGCCGGAGCCCAGCAACCCCATGATCCGCTTCCCCAGTGAAGTACAGCAATCCCCACGGCCCCGCTCTCCCAGCCAGAGTGCCAGCACGAGCATGGCAAATCCCGCGGCGCCGCTCTCCCAGCCCGAGTGCGGCAAGTCCCACGGCCTTGCTCCTCCGGTCAGAGCGCCAGCCCGAGCGCAGTAAGCCTCGCGGCCCCGCTTCCCCTGCCGGAGCGCGACAATTCGAAGCCCGGTGAGTACAAGCTCCACAAATCGGGCCCCGCACTTACTAAAGCCAGCCCTGGATAGCTACTTATGTTAAACAAATCTGTTCCACCTTGCATTTAGCAGTGAGGCGCTGAGTACTAATCTTGAGGTGAGCGAGCTTGTTTGCCTGTTTGGTTTTTGGCTGTTTGTGTATTTTCTTTATCTTTCAGCTTCCCTAATGTTACAGTGTCAATTGGGATTATGTGTTTGTTCCCTTTGTCCCCTTGATCATCCTCGATTGGCCTGGATCTGCCTTATGGCCACCCACTGAGTCAACACTGTAACGCTGTTGCACAAAATGCAAACATCATTCTGGGATGTATTAGCAAGAGTGTTGTAAGCAAGACAAGAATAAATTCTTCTGCTCTAGTCCATGCTGGTAAGGCCTCAAGGGGACTATTGTGACCAGTTCTGGCGCCACATTTCAGGAAAGATGTGGACAAATTGGAGAAAGTCCAGAGGAGAGCAACAAAAATTAGTAAAGGTCTAGAAAACATGACTTGTGAGAAAAGATTGAAAAAATTGGATTTATTTAGTCTGAAGAAGAGAAGACTGGCAGGAGGAGGGACATGATAACAATTTTCAGGTTGTTACAAGGAGGAGGGTGAAAAACTGTTCTCCTTAACCTTGGAGGATAGGACAAGAAGCAGTGGGTAAACTGAAGGAAAGTCACTTGCCCAACATTATACAAGAAGTACTGGCAGAGGCAGGAATTCCTGGCCCCCAGGCCTGTGCCTCAACAACAGCATATTCTTTCCTCCCTTGAATTATTTAAAAATATAGATTTGGGTTACCAATTACAGATAATCTATGTATACAATTGTTTTGTCTTACTCTATGAATGGACTTACTTTCCAATCAAAACGTATGTTAAGAACATCACTTTGTGTGTGAACAAATAATTAGATTTTAAAATAAACTCCTCTCTCCAGTTATGTTCAAAACCCTCTCTGTCCTTCTTGACATTATCAGAGATCTCACAAAGTATGAAGGGCAAGGCCAGGCCAATACCTAAAAAGAAAAATATTTGGGGAAATCCAGGTTCTATAGGAAGTAGTTTTGTTGACAGATTTCAGAGTAGCAGCCGTGTTAGTCTGTATCCGCAAAAAGAACAGGAGTATTTGTGGCACCTTAGAGACCAAGGCCTTGGCTACACTGATGCTTTACAGCACTGCAACTTTCTCGCTCAGGGGTGTGAAAAAAACACACCCCTGAGCGCAGCAAGTTACAGCACTGCAAAACGCCAGTGTAAACAGTGCCCCAGCGCTGGCACTGCGACCACACTCGCACTTCAAAGCGCTACCGCGGCAGTGCTTTGGAGTTTTGAGTGTAGCCAAGCCCTAACAAATTTATTTCAGCATGAGCTTTCATGAGCTACAGCTCACTTCTTCGGATGCATAGAATGGAACACACAGACAGGAGATATTTATACATACGGAGAACATGAAAAGGTGGAAGTATGCATCCCAACAGGAAGAGTCTAATCAATTGAGATGACCTATCATCAGCAGCGAGGAAAACAAACTTTTGATAGTGATAATTAAGATGCCCATAGAAGGTGTGAGGAGAACATTAACATAGGAAATAGATTCAATTAGTGTAATGACACCAACCATCCCAGTCTCTGTTTAAGCCTGAGTTAGTTGTATCTAATTTGCATATTAATTCAAGTTCAGCAGTCTCTCTTTGGAGTCTGTTTTTGAAGTTTTTTGTTGCAAAATTGCCACCATTCAAGTCTGTCACTGAGTGTTAGAGAGGTTGAAGTGTTCTCCACTAGTTTTTCAGTGTTATGATTCCTGATGTCAGATTTGTGTCCATTTATTCTTTTGCATAGAAAAACTGTCCTAGTTTGCCAATGTGACAATGCAGAGGGGCATGCTGTCGCACTTGGCAAGATATCAACTGTCGGCAGGATTGTGCAGGTGACGGGAGCCCCTATGGCGTGGTTGATAGTTGATTGAGGTCCTATATGATGGTGTCCACTTATAGATATGCTGGACAGTAGCTGGCATCGGGCTTTGTTGCAAGCATAGGTCGGTTGGGATTAGTGTTTATGTGTGTAATGGTGTGGGATTGCTGGTGAGGTATGCTTCAGGTTGGGGCTGTCTATCTGCAGGACTGGCCCGCTCTCCAATGATATCTGAGAGAGTTGAGGAGTCATCTTTAAGGATAGGTTGTAGGATCTTTGAGATTGTGCTGGAGAGGTTTTTAGTTGGGGTTGTAGGTGGATTTGGCTAAGTGGCGTTCTGTATTTTCTTGTTTGGGTCTGGTCCTGGGTACTCTTCTGGGCTCTGTCAATCTGTTTTTTCACTTCAGCAGGTGGGTATTGTAGTTTTAAGAACGCTTGATAGAGATCTTGTAGGTGTTAAATTTCTGTCTGAGGGATTTGGAGCAATTAGGCTTGTTCTTAAGAGCTTTCATGTAGACAATGGTCGTGTGGTGTGTCCTTGGATGCGGGAGTGGGAGGCATGGTAGGTAGTAGTTATGCGAGGTTAGTGGATTTCCGTATAGGAATGTTTTATGCTGCCCATCACTTATTTAGCACAGGTAGTGTCTAGGAAATGGACCGCTTGTATGGGATTGGTCTAGGCTGAGGTTGATGGATGGGAGGAAATTTGTTAAAATCACGTGGATTCCTTCACAGCGGCTTTTTTCTTTTTTCCATTGATCATAGATTTGATGAAGAGTGTCATCCAATTGTAGCCCAAGTAGAGCTTAGGGGAATTAGGGCGAACAAAGCCATTGCCAGCTCTGTTCCACATATCTATTCAAGTGCCACATCATAGGACCTTAATCACATATCCCGCCCTCCCACATCAGGGGCTCATTTCACCTGCACATCTATCAAAGTAGATATATGCCTCATGTGCAAGCAATGCCTCTTGCAAATTGTACAAGTTGCCAACGGAACAGGTTTCTATGCCAAAAGTAAATGGACACAATCTGACATCAGGAATCATAACACTGAAAAACTAGTGGTCGAGACACTTCAACCTCTCTAACACTCGTGACAGCTTGAGGTGGCAATTTTGCAACAAAAAACTTCAAACGACTCCAAAGAGAGACGCTGAACTCGAATTAATATGCAAATTTAGATACAACTAACTCAGGCTTAAACAGAGACTGGGAATGGTTGGGTCATTACACTAATTGAATCTATTTTCCTATGTTAAGTTCTCCTCACACCTTTTATGGGTCATCTTAATTATCACTTTAAAAGTTTTTTTTCTCCTGCTGATGATAGGTCATCTCAATTGATTAGACTCTTCCTGTTGGGATGCATACTTCCACCTTTTCATTTCTCTGTATGTATGAATATCTCCTGTCTGTGTGTTCCATTCTATGCATCCGAAGAAATGAGCTGTAGCTCACGAAAGCTCATGCTGAATTAAATTTGTTAGTCTCTAAGGTGCCACAAGTACTCCTGTTCTTTTTGTTGACAGAGTTATTAGAGCCATATACTGTAAGTCAGATCTGAAATCTATGATCCAGCATAGCATCAGGGGCACAATGCCATTGGAGATACTTTCTTTCAGAGGATTTATGAAACACTAGTCCTGATTACTTGGGCCTTGTCAACACAACATACATTTCTTAAAATTTTACACCACTCGCAGTAACAACAGAGGCTATTGCATAGATAAAGCATTGTTGGCCATAAGCTTTTTAACCACCTACACCTGCTCTGAGAAGGATTTTGAAAACATGGAAGTAAAAACACCCAATGGCACGTCTACTCAAGCATTCTCATCGATAATACCAACAGTTAGAAATTGCAAGGAAAAACCTCTCATGTGGATACATACTTTCTCATCATTAAAGATCCTGTGGTACTTTTTGTAAGAGTAGAGGTTCTGACCCTGTTATGCTAGCTAAAATGTTAATTGGATATAATTATATTAATTATAATTAATTATACTCTAAGAAGTCCACAGCTTGAAGAGCAAATTTACATCCTTTTTGGAGGACTCCCCTGCAATGTCTTCAACGTCATCAAGCAATTACATAGTTACCATGAAGTCCTGGAGTTCCATATTTTTGGATAGTGATTTTCTTCATCTTCTTACAATCCCTTTATGCTAATAATTTCAATATATTTTAATGGGAAAAAATGTTCTGATTTTTATACGTTTTTACTTCATTTTTTTTGTCCATTACAGAGTATTCAAGAGATATTATTTTCCTTTCAAATAAAAGTACATGTCAAAAGACCTTGACTTTGGTGTATAATATTTATAACTTCAACTTCTTTATTTTAGATTATTCTGTTAATTTTTTTATTGTTTTGGTTACAAGAGTATTTTTAAACCATTTTAAACTCAATTTTTAATTCAATTACTATTTTTCCATTTAGTTGCTGATCTATTTCCATTTGTAAGCATTTTAACTAGTAAAGCCATTTATTCTTGTACGTTATTAATAATTATTAATATCCAAAAGGCACAAACTAAAAATGTTTTACTGAAAATACTGATTGAGCTACACAGGAACAAACCTGTTTGGAATTCCAGAAGAGAGGAGGTTGGGTTACATCCTCATCAGAAAGATCAGGCAAAAGTTTTTCTTTGTCCTCCTGTTGCCAGGAAGATAAAGTGTTTACATCAAGATATCTTTTAGTGTTATCACAAATGAGGATACCATACCTGTTCACATCCAAAATAACTTTGAATTCTGCAAGACAAAACTCCACATAGCCCTCACCCCAAAACCTGAAAATTCTGGTTTCAACAAGTAAAATCCATGAGTTGAGTCACATATCCAGGACATATGAACACAGTACTCTAAAACCAGAGAATATTTATTTCCTTATCATTCTCAAAATTTGTCTCTTCACTTGTCAGCTAAAGAAAGGTCAGAAAGTGATCTTTTGCACCGGTTATAAAGCACACCCTGAGGGGAGGCCAAAAATTTGAAACACTGTTGTGACTTCTGCATCAAACTTCATATCTAATATTTCTTCAAAGGGTATCAAGACACTATTAATAGTGTCACCATTCTCTGATTACTCTGGTTAACCAAATATCCACAGATTTTGGACCCTGGACTTATTCTGCAATATTTACACCTTTCTTTGTATTCCTTTTATTAAAGCCCTGGAAGTCACATTAAGGCTTTAATGTGAGGAAATAGGTGACGTCAATTTATTTGATCTTTGCTCATCATTTGTGTTTTGTTTAGGAAAGCGTCTGAATTTTCAAATTTTTCAAAGCAAGGGTATCCAAATTGCCTTATTTATTTGTATAGCCTCTTTCTGAGCTTAAGTAGTGGCTGAGCAGCTTTTGCTCTGTTTTGCTTTTTGTTTGCAGTGTTTCCTGTGCAGTTTTATCTTCTTATGCAGTATCATCACTGCCCAAGTAGATCAAAAGTGAAAAAAGCCTGTAAATCAAGAAATCAATACAGGAGAGCCCACACTGTAGGAAGTATCCCTTCCGCATCTCACTAACTGCTTCAACAAGCCAGTAATAGAAGCAGGATCAATTGTGCAGCTTTCTCCACCCAGGATGCACACCCTAGAATAGTTTTAAGGACAATATTTTGCTTAACTTCTGTTTGAAAAAACAGGTAGCACTTGCTTTGTAACACTTGTATATTAATAAGATGTATGTATGCTTACTTGTGTGCATTGAACATCTTGTTCTTTTAAAGCACTGTCAGTATGAGCATGTTTAACATTCCAGTGCCTGCTTTTGGGAACTACCACAGGTGCTGGAATTAGGGGTGGTGGGAGTTTGATTCAATGGCTCTCAGTACCCCCACTATACAAATTGTTTCAGCGCTTAACAGAAAATAGTACCAAACTATTTTAAGGACACATTTATACCTGTTTGGGATGACATAACCGGAAAAAAAGAGAAAAGAAGCAGTTTTAGATCTGTTAGGACAGAAAGGAACAATTATCTACATTTTAAGACAGACAATTCAAATAAATGTTTTGTCGAACACCACAAGTTTTTGTATATGATTAAGCAGATTATTCACAACTGTCAGGAAATGGTTGATCCAGTAAAAAAATTAAAAACGAGGAAGACATGAAAATCTCAGCAATAAGATCTGTTAGGAGGTTAGGCATGCTAGATTTCTAAAGTAAGGAGAGGCAGATCTACTTGCTGCTCATTAGTGTATGTCTGTATAGTCAGAATAGGCAATACTCTCAGTTCTAATGCTAGCAGCATGTCTTCGTCTTTGTCTCTTAGAATCATAGATTATAACAAGACAATATATCTTTGGAGTTATAGCACACTAGTTGTATCACACACATAGCTATGTTGCAATGATACAGAGAGTCCAAATCTCACAACTTGTGCATATTGTGCACATAAAACTACAAAACTGTTTCCAAACAAAGAAAATAAAAGAAAGCAAGCACTCTTGTTCCTTCAGTGTCAAAGTAATGGTTAGTGCACCATGATGAATAACAAATGTCTGTGCCAATAATCCTGGACATCACATGATGGCTTCATTATAACACAAAGTGATAGTAAATTATAGTTAGAAGACAAAAGGTATGGGCCAAAACACTCTTTTGTAAAATAAACAACACTTTACTTCCAGAATTACTGTAGTTTCAGTGTAAAATCTGATTTCATCTGCTGGCTAATATTTTAGAGGTGATGGTAATCCTCTTATGAAAAAAATATGTAAAGAATAATTAATATCATATCCAAACATGCTTATCATTCAGTTCCTCTTTCAAAAAGAACATGATCCTAAGAATCTCCAAGCCATTTTGTTTTTAGTTCAATAAAAAATATATTTTACTTTTTGAAGCTAAAGTCCTTCTAATTTTATGGAATCAAAATACAGACCACTACTGTGCCTGTGTGACAAAAGAAACCTTTCTACTATCTATTCTGGGAAATTGTTAGATGTATTATGCCCCTATGTGGCCAACCTGCACAACAGATTTGCCTTCACATTGCTAGTAACAAA
Organism: Chelonoidis abingdonii; assembly: GCF_003597395.2. Taxonomy (NCBI): domain Eukaryota; kingdom Metazoa; phylum Chordata; order Testudines; family Testudinidae; genus Chelonoidis; species Chelonoidis abingdonii. The sequence goes on along the minus strand of NC_133770.1, from coordinate 265,766,099 downwards.
GAAGCAATAAAATAGAAAGGGGAGTATTAGCTCTCCATTTCCATTCCTCAACAAAAGCTATTAATATACACTGCAAATGGTAAATTGGACTGATATTGTGTTGTGCAGTTTATATCAATTTTGGTCAGAAAAAATACTCATCATTATGCGGTGGTGTGTTAATCTGAATATTGCCCAAAGCCACTGTGAACTCCAATGCAGTGCAAAGTATGTTGCTACAAACAGAGCATCTGACAGTACAATATTTGTGCATTCAGCTCTAAATGCAGAATCACAACCTGAAAATCCAGTAAATATATCCAATAATTAAGGGTTTTTAGTAGACGTAAGTACCACTTTAATTTGGTATTCTTAGTACTTTAAATTTAAAAATAAAGGAGTTTAGTCATCAAAAATATGTAGAGACACAAAATCAAAGGGCCTTTAAAATTGGACTGGGGCATATACAAGCATTTAATTATAAAGACATCAGATGAGGTTGGTTTTTTTTTTTAAAAAAAGATGTATTGATTTCTGTTTCTGCACCTTTTATTTCAACTGCAAGATAAAAATCATAAACAAGAGGAGTTTATTCCATACACTAGCTAGTCATCGGGTGGAGAGCAAACACATACTCTATGCAGAAAAATTCTGCTGTCACAGTAATAATCACAGTTAGATAGAAAGATCCTATTTAACCCAATGCACAAGTATGTATCACCATGATCCATAATTCAGAAGACCAGAGTTTCTGAAGTAAACTCATGGCTCTTGCTGCTTTAGATAGCTGGAGTTGGGAATGTTAGGGAAGTGACACTCAGCATCTGGGGGAGGGCACAGCATACAGAATATTGCATGTTTGCACACCACCACAGCAGCTTATGGAGCAGTGTTTCAGTTTATGTAGCAGAGGCTAACTAAACTCCTATCTAAATGATAGCATCATTCTACCACCACAGGAGTCCAATTTCAGTTGAGACTTCTAGATGCTACTATAATATAAATAAATACTAAAAAGAAGCCAGTCCAAGTAGGTTCCTAACTGGGGGAGATAAAAGCCAGCTTGATACACATCCTTGCTAGTAGGTGTTGATGGGTTTAGGAAGCTATCATAACTTCTTACTCAGATTTGAACCTTAGCGTTCATAACCTGAGAAGTTAGCATGAACCCCTCTAAGCTTAATTACCAGCTTAGATTTGATCTCGCTGCCACCAGCCAAAAATTCCAGGGTTTTGGCTCCCTCTGGTCTCCCCAAACCCTTCCCTGGGGAACCCCAAGACTCAGAAGCCCTGAGTCTTACCACAAAG